>NC_092715.1:73667283-73812337 GCF_047496885.1 Scyliorhinus torazame | reverse complement strand
AAACTTCACACGGACAGTGGACCCGGGCTGGAATCAAACCCGTGTCCTCGGCACCATGAGGCAGCAGTCCTAACCACTGCGCCACCATGCCCCCATAGTTTGCGTGAATTCTAATCTAGGAAAACACTATGGAGGCAGAAAGCTGCCAGATGGCAAGAACGAAGGAGGAGAAACCAGGTCTGGATGTCCAGATGTGCCACAAAACTCCAATATAAAATCCAGATAAAATTATTTTGCTCAGTATTTCCACAGCTGAACTCAGAAAATATCGAAACACTGCCTTGTAACTCATCGCCAGCCATACCACATACATTGGAGGCCTGTAACAGCGATATTACTAGCAGTTGCAACATGGATGCTCAATTTACAAGCAGCCTATATTCTTGAAATATAACAATATAACAAGAATTTTTTTTTTAAAGTAAAAATAATTTTTTTTTAAGTGTTCTGTATTGATTTCAAATTGCACCCTGATAGACATAAAAAAAGGTATATGTATAACATATTTGTTTTGGTTCACAAGCAAAGTATTATCTGGAATCTGAAATTATGATAGGCTAACTATGCTGAGCAGACTATGGGGTGAGTGGTTGCTATGGTGATTCAATGATGAAATTTCCTCCAGCACTCTGTTAAGTGCTAATGGAGCTTCAATGGAGTCTGACTTATAATCGGCTGCAAGCATCAAAACTGCTTTAAAACCAAACTCTCAGAAATTTCACTATGTTCTGAAAGAAGGATTACAGGTTATCAGCAAGCACAGCTTTCTGCTTCGTAATATGGCTGACTGCAGATTAAAGTACAGTACTTTAAAGATACCTACTAATCATTTCTCCTTGCCAGTTGGGAGACAGCCATGTAAATACTAGCAAATGTTCCAACACCTCCCCTCGTCCTCGCATCACACCAGTCAAACCCTTTGTCATACTAATGCTTTATTTCAAATATTTGACATAAAATCACTACTGGGAGATTACCAGTGTCATTTTGCTGATTTGGTGAGGTAAACCATCCAATAATGCAACGATCAAATGCTGGAACAATTTTAGTCCTGGAGCTTTCAGTTTCTGAATCTCTTCTTAAGTCTGTCTGTAGTGCTCATAATCTATTGAACAGCTACCATCTGAAATGCTAAGCATTTAATTTAGAAAACAGCACTGGGGCAAAACTCCTTTGTCTAAAAAGCCTTATCTAAGAATGCATCACGAAGAATGGAATAGAGGTAGCATTCTTAGAAAACAATAAGGCCATAAGACATAGGAGCAGAATTAGGCCACTCGGCCCATCAAATCTGCTCCGCCGTTCAATCATGGCTGATATTCCCAGAGGATTGGAAAATCGCTGTTGTAACCCCCCTGTTCAAGAAGGGAACAAGGAAAAAGATGGAAAATTATAGGTCAATTAGCCGAACCTCGGTTGTTGGCAAGATTCTAGAATCCATTGTTAAGGATGAGATTCTAAATTCTTGGAAGTGCAGGGTCGGATTAGGACAAGTCAGCATGGATTTAGTAAGGGGAGGTCGTGCCTGACAAACCTGTTAGAGTTCTTTGAAGAGATAACAAATAGGTTAGACCAAGAAGAGCCAATGGATGTTATCTATCTTGATTTCCAAAAGGCCTTTGGTAAGGTGCCTCACAGGAGACTGCTGAGTAAAATAAGGTATTCGAGGCAAGGTACTAACATGGATTGACGATTGGCTGTCAGGCAGAAGGCAGAGAGTTGGGATAAAAGGTTCTTTTTCGGAATGGCAACCGGTGACGAGTGGTGTCCCGCAGGGTTCAGTGTTGGGGCCACAGCTCTTTATATATTAACGATCTAGATGACGGGACTGGGGGCATTCTGGTTTGCCGATGATACAAAGATAGGTGGAGGGGCAGGTAGTATGGAGGAGGGTGGGGAGGCTGCAGAAAGATTTAGACAGTTTAGGAGAATGATCCAAGAAATGGCTGATGAAATTCAACGTGGGCAAGTGCGAGGTCTTGCACTTTGGAAAAAAGAATAGAGGCATGGACTATAAAAAGAATAGAGGCATGGACTATTTTCTAAACGGTGACAAAATTCATAATGCTGAAGTGCAAAGGGACTTAGGAGTCCCAGTCCAGGATTCTCTAAAGCTAAACTTGCAGGTTGAGTCCGTAATTAAGAAAGCAAATGCGACTTCCGGGTGCGGCGATGACCAGCTGAGTCGCACGTTTCGGCAGCTCCCTGTGAAACGGACTTTTGGGCTCTTGATAGGAGCCCCAACGGCAATTTTAACGGCTGAAAACACCGTGCGGTAAACCAGAAGGGTGTTCCCCCTGGACACGGATGGAAAAAGGAGAGGAAAGTGGCCGGATTGCAGCGGATCCTTTGGAACAACGGCAAGGAAGGGCAAGCAGAAACCAAGATGGCGTCGGAAGGTGGCAGTTTCATATGGGGCCCTGAACAACAAGAGTTTTTGAAACGCTGCGTGGAGGAGATAAAAAAGGAAATGAAGAAAGAGTTGTTGGCCCCGATATTACAGGCGATTGAAGGGCTGAAAGAGGAACAAAAGACCCAGGAGCAGGAGCTTCGGGTCGTGAAGGCGAAAGCAGCAGAGAATGAAAACGATATACAGGGCCTGGTGGTGAAGTCGGAGATACAGGAGGCACACCAGAAACGATCTGTGGAGAGGTTGGAGGCACTGGAAAATAACGCAAGGAGGAACAACTTGAGAATTCTTGGCCTTCCTGAAGGTGTGGAGGGGGCGGACGTCGGGGCATATGTGAGCACGATGCTGCACTCGTTAATGGGAGTGGAGGCCCCGACGGGTCCGTTGGAGGTGGAGGGGCATACCGAGTTATGGTGCGAGGATCGAGAGCAGGAGAAGATCCCAGAGCCATAGTGGTGAGATTTCTCCGTTTTAAGGATAGAGAAATGGTCCTTAGATGGGCGAAGAAAACTCGGTGTAGTAAATGGGAGAACGCGGTGATCCGCGTCTATCAAGATTGGAGTGCGGAGGTGGCGAGAAGGAGGGCGAGCTTTAATCGGGCCAAAGCGGTACTTCACAAAAAAAAGATAAAGTTTGGAATGCTGCAACCGGCAAGACTGTGGGTCACATATCAAGGGAGGCACCACTACTTTGAAACGGCGGATGAAGCGTGGACTTTTATTGTAGAAGAAAAATTGGAATGATTGGACTACGAAAATGAACGTTTGGACAAAGTGGTGGGACGAGTGGGGGGGGGGCGAAGAGGTATTGTATGATTAATCCTGCGGTATGGTAACTTTTCTTTCTCCCACAGGTGGTGATGGGGGGAGGTGGGGGAGGGAGAGGAGATGGGGCGTTGGCCATGGGAGGCGGGGCTGAGGAGAGGCGCGGGCTTGGTTCCCACGCTATGATAATTATGGCGGGAATAGAGAAGCAGGAAGGAGGGGGCGCCGCACGGGGCGAGCCGTGATCACGGGGGGAAGCCCGAGGTCAGCCAGAGTTTGCTGACTTCTGGGAGCAACATGGGGGGAGTAATTACGCTAGCGGGGGGTCTAGGCGGGGGGGGGGGGGGGGGGGAGGGGGGGAATTACTGGGTTGCTGCTGCTGGGGAAAGGGGGGAGTGGGTACGGGAAAGGATGGCGGGGGGGGCACCGTCTGGGAGAAATACAGCTGCGTGGGAACTGGGCGAGAAGCTGGAAAAAGATGATGGCTAACCGGCAAGGGGGGGGGGGGGGTGGGAAGCCCCCAACTCGGCTGATCACGTGGAACGTGAGGGGGCTTAACGGGCCGATAAAGAGGGCACGAGTACTCGCACACCTTAAGAAACTTAAAGCAGATGTGGTCATGTTACAGGAAACGCACCTGAAACTGATAGATCAGGTTAGGTTGCGCAAAGGATGGGTAGGGCAGGTGTTCCATTCGGGGCTGGATGCGAAAAACAGGGGGGTGGCTATATTAGTGGGGAAGCGGGTAATGTTCGAGGCAAAGACTATAGTGGCGGATAACGGGGGCAGATACGTGATGGTGAGTGGCAAATTACAGGGAGAGATGGTGTGTTGGTAAACGTGTATGCCCCGAATTGGACGATGCCAATTTTATGAGGCGAATGCTAGGACGCATCCCAGACCTAGAGACCGGAAAGCTGATAATGGGGGGAGACTTTAACACGGTGTTGGAACCAAGGCTGGAGAGGTCGAAGTCCAGGACTGGTAGGAGGCCGGCAGCAGCCAAGGTGCTTAAGGATTTTATGGAGCAGATGGGAGGGGTGGACCCGTGGAGATTCAGTAGACCTAGGAGTAAGGAGTTCTCGTTTTTCTCCTATGTCCATAAAGTCTATTCACGCATAGACTTTTTTGTGTTGGGTAGGGCATTGATCCCGAGGGTGAGGGGAACGGAATATACGGCTATAGCCATTTCGGATCATGCCCCACACTGGGTAGACTTGGAGATAGGGGAGGAAACAAGAGGGCGTCCACCCTGGAGAATGGACATGGGACTAATGGCGGATGAGGGGGTGTGCTTAAGGGTGAGGGGATGCATTGAAAAGTACTTGGAACTCAATGACAATGGGGAGGTTCAGGTGGGAGTGGTCTGGGAGGCGTTGAAGGCGGTGGTTAGGGGGGAGCTGATATCAATAAGGACACATAAAGGGAAGCAGGAGAGTAAGGAACGGGAGCGGTTGTTGCAAGAACTTTTGAGGGTGGACAGACAGTATGCGGAAGCACTGGAGGAGGGACTGTATAGGGAAAGGCAAAGGCTGCATGTGGAATTTGACTTGCTGACCACAGGCACTGCAGAGGCACAATGGAGGAAGGCGCAGGGTGTACAGTATGAATATGGAGAGAAGGCGAGGCAGATTGCTGGCACACCAATTGAGGAAAAGGGGAGCAGCGAGGGAAATAGGGGGGGTGAGAGACGAAGATGGAGAGACGGAGCGGGGAGCGGAGAGAGTGAATGAAGTGTTTAAGACATTTTATAAAAATTGTATGAAGCTCAACCCCCGGATGGGAGGGAGAGAATGATGGAGTTTTTGGATCGGCTGGAAATTCCAAAGTGGAAGAGCAGGAAAGGATGGGATTGGGAGCACAGATCACGGTAGAAGAAGTGGTGAAAGGAATTAGGAACATGCAGACGGGAAAGGCCCCGGGACCGGACAGATTCCCAGTTGAATTTTACAGAAAATATTTGGACTTGCTCGCCCCGCTACTGACGAGGACCTTTAACGAGGCAAAGGAAAGGGGACAACTGCCCCCGACTATGTCAGAAGCAACGATATCGCTTCTTTTAAAGAAGGAAAAGGATCCGCTACAATGCGGGTCCTACAGACCAATCTCCCTCCTCAATGTAGATGCCAAGGTCTTGGCCAAGGTAATGGCAATGAGAATAGAGGAATGTGTCCCGGGGGTGGTTCATGAGGACCAAACTGGGTTTGTGAAGGGGAGACAGCTGAACACGAACATACGGAGGTTGTTAGGGATAATGATGATGGCCCCACCAGAGGGTGAAACGGAGATAGTAGTGGCGATGGATGCCGAGAAAGCATTTGATAGAGTGGAGTGGGATTATCTGTGGGAGGTGTTGAGGAGATTTGGGTTCGGAGAGGGGTATGTTAGATGGTGCAGCTGTTGTATAGGGCCCCAGTGGCGAGTGTGGTCACGAATGGACGGGGATCGGCATATTTTCGGCTCCATAGAGGGACAAGGCAGGGATGTCCTCTGTCCCCATTACTGTTTGCACTGGCGATTGAGCCCCTGGCGATAGCGCTGAGAGGTTCCAAGGGATGGAGGGGAATACTTAGGGGAGGAGAAGAACACCGGGTATCTTTATATGCGGATGATCTGCTACTATATGTGGCGGATCCAGCGGAGGGGATGCCAGAAATAATGCGGATACTTGGGAGTTTGGGGATTTTTCAGGGTATAAATTGAACATGGGGAAGAGTGAGGCTGTTTGTGGTGCATCCAGGGGAGCAGAGTAGAGAAATAGAAGACCTACCGTTGAGGAAGGTAACAAGAGACTTTCGTTACCTGGGGATCCAGATAGCTAAGAATTGGGGCACATTGCACAGGCTAAATTTGACGCGGTTGGTGGAACAGATGGAGGAAGATTTCAAGAGATGGGATATGGTAGCATTGTCAATGGCAGGGAGGGGTGCAGGCGGTTAAGATGGTGGTCCTCCCGAGATTCCCCTTTGTGTTTCAGTGTCTCCCGGTGGTGATCACGAAGGCTTTTTCAAAAGGATAGAAAAGAGTATCATGGGTTTTGTTTGGGCCGGGAAGACTCCGAGAGTGAGGAAGGGATTCTTACAGCGTAGTAGGGATAGGGGGGGCTGGCACTACCGAGCCTAAGTGAGTATTATTGGGCCGCTAATATTTCAATGGTGAGTAAGTGGATGGGAGAGGAGGAAGGAGCGGCGTGGAAGAGATTAGAGAGGGCGTCCTGTAGGGGGGACCAGCCTGCAGGCTATGGTGACAGCCCCATTGCCGTTCTCACCAAGGAACTATACCACGAGTCCGGTGGTGGTAGCTACACTGAAGATTTGGGGACAGTGGAGACGACATAGGGAAAAGACCGGAGCACTGGGGGGGTCCCGATAAGAAACAACCATAGGTTTGCCCCGGGGGGAATGGATGGGGGATATGGAATGTGGCAAAGAGCAGGTATAACGCAATTGAAAGATCTATTTGTGGATGGGAAGTTTGCGAGTCTCGGAGCGCTGACCGAGAAATATGGGTTGCCCCAAGGGAATGCATTCAGGTACATGCAATTGAGGGCTTTTGCGAGGCAACAGGTGAGGGAATTCCCGCAGCTCCCGACACAAGAGGTGCAGGACAGAGTCATCTCAAAGAAATGGGTGGGGGACGGTAAGGTGTCGGATATATATAGGGAAATGAGAGACGAAGGGGAGACTATGATGGACGAACTAAAAGGGAAATGGGAAGAAGAGCTAGGGGAGGAGATTGAGGAGGGGATGTGGGCAGATGCCCTAAACAGGGTAAACTCGTCGTCCTCGTGCGCCAAGCTAAGCCTGATTCAGTTTAAGGTATTACACAGGGCACATATGACTGGAACACGGCTCAGTAAATTTTTTGGGGTGGAGGATAGGTGTGCGAGGTGCTCGAGAAGCCAGCGAATCATACCCATATGTTTTGGTCATGCCCGGCACTACAGGGGTTTTGGATGGGGGTGACAAAGGTGCTTTCAAAAGTAGTAGGAGTCCGGGTCGAACCAAGCTGGGGGGTTGGCTATATTTGGGGTTGCACAAGAGCCGGGAGTGCAGGAGGCGAAAGAGCCGATGTTTTGGCCTTTGCGTCCGTAGTAGCCCGGCGCAGAATATTGCTAATGTGGAAAGAAGCCAAGCCCCCGGGGGTGGAGACCTGGATAAATGATATGGCGGGGGTTCATAAAGTTAGAGCGGATTAAGTTCGTCCTAAGGGGGTCGGCTCAAGGGTTTACTAGGCGGTGGCAACCGTTCGTCGAATATCTTGCGGAAGATAGATAGGGGAGAACAAAGAAGGCAGCAGCAGCGGCCCAGGACTTGGGGGGGGGGGGGGGGGGGGGGGGGGGGAGGGATGGGGGGGGATGGGGGGGGGGGGTGGCCTGAGACAAGGCAGTTGCCAATTAGAGCTCGTTTTTATTTTTTGTTATTTAATATTTATTTATTTGTTGTTGTTTTTGTTTAAATTTAAAAAGGTCATTATTATCTGTATTGTTACAATGTTGTGTAAAGGATGCACAATGTACTGTGTTGGTTGACCAAAAATTTTCAATAAAATATTTTAAAAAAAGAAAGCAAATGCAATGTTGTCATTTATCTCAAGAGGCTTGGAATAAAAAAGCAGGGATGTACTTCTGAAGCTTTATAAAGCATTAGTTAGGCCCCATTTAGAATACTGTGAGCAATTTTGGGCCCCACACCTCAGGAAGGACATACTGGCACTGGAGCGGGTCCAGCGGAGATTCACACGATGATCCCAGGAATGGTAGGCCTACCATACGATGAACGTCTGAGGATCTGGGATTATATTCATTGGAGTTTAGGAGGTTGAGGGGAGATCTAATAGAAACTTACAAGATAATGACTGGCTTAGATAGGGTGGACGTAGGGAAGTTGTTTCCATTAGCAGGGGAGACTAGGACCCGGGGGCACAGCCTTAGAACAAAAGGGAGTCACTTAGAACAGAGATGAGGAGAAGTTTCTTCGGCCAGAGAGTGGTGGGTCTGTGGAATTCATTGCCACAGAGGGCGGTGGAGGTCGGGACGTTGAGTGTCTTTAAGACGGAAGTTGATAAATTCTTGATTTTTCGAGGAATTAAGGGCTATGGAGAGAGAGCGCGGGTAAATGGAGTTGAAATCAGCCATGATTGAATGGTGGAGTGGACTCGATGGGCCGAATGGCCTTACTTCCGCTCCTATGTCTTTTAAAAAATATATATATTTATTAAAGTTTTTTAACACAATTTTTCTCCCTTACAAACAATAACCCCCACCCCCCATAACAAAATAACAAGAAATCGCACAGAGCAAGATATATACATGGCAAAATGATATGTTTACATAGCTTTGTACACTGGCTCTCTCCCGCACGTGCCAGTTTCCCCAACCCTTCGTGTTATCTCTTGCTCATCCACCCTCTCAGGCAATCCACCATTCTCCCCCCCTCCCCACTCATCCCAACCCCCCTCCCAGGGACATCCCCCCCACCCAGGTTGCTGCTGCTGCTGTCGACCTTCCCCTAACGCTCCGCGAGATAGTCTAGGAACGGTTGCCACCGCCTGTAGAACCCCTGCGCAGACCCTCTCAAGGCAAACTTAATCCTCTCCAGCTTTATGAACCCAGCCATGTTGTTTATCCAGGCCTCCACGCTGGGGGGCTTCGCCTCCTTCCACATTAGCAAGATCCGTCGCCGGGCTACTCGGGACGCAAAGGCCAGAATGCCGGCCTCTTTCGCCTCCTGCACTCCCGGCTCGTCCACTACTCCAAATATTGCTAGCCTCCAGCTTGGCTTGACCGGACTTTCACCACCTGAGATATTGCTCCCGCCACTCCTCTCCAAAACCCCCTCCAGTGCCGGGCATGACCAAAACATATGGACATGGTTCGCCGGGCACCCTGAGCACCTTCCACATTTGTCCCTCTACCCCAAAGAACCTACTCAACCTCGCCCCCGTCAAGTGCGCTCTGTGAACCACCTTAAATTGTATCAGGGCTGAGCCTTGAACACGAGGAGGAGGAGTTAACCCTACCCAGGGCATCAGCCCACAGACCTTCCTCAATCTCCTCCCCCAGCTCCTCCTCCCATTTACCCTTCAGCTCTTCTACCAACGCTTCCCCTCTTCTTATTTCTCCTGGTGTTATTGCCGGCACCTTGCCCTCCCCGACCCATACACCCGAGATCACCCTGTCTTGAATTTCTTGTGCCGGGAGCAACGGGAATTCCCTCACCTGTCGCCTCACAAACGCCCTCACCTGCATATATCTAAAGGCATTCCCCGGGGGTATCTCGAACTTCTCCTCCAGTGCCCCTAGGCTCGCAAACGTCCCGTCAATGAACAGGTCCCCCATTCTTCTAATCCCCGCCCGATGCCAGCTCTGGAACCCCCCCGTCCATCTTACCCGATACAAACCGGAGGTTACCCCTGATCGGGGACCACACCGAGGCTCCCATTGCACCCCTGTGCCGTCTCCACTGGCCCCAGATCCTTAGCGTTGCCGCCACCACCGGGCTAGTGGCGTACCTTGTCGGCGAGAGCGGCAGCGGTGCCGTCACCAACGCCCCCAGGCTCGTTCCTTTACAGGACGCCATCTCCATCCTCTTCCATGCCGCCCCCTCTCCCTCCATCACCCACTTGCGGATCATCGCCACATTTGCTGCCCAGTAGTAGCTCCCTAGGTTTGGCAGCGCCAACCCTCCTCGGTCCCTACTTCGTTCCAGGAACCCTCTCCTTACCCTCGGGGTCCTATTTGCCCACACAAACCCCATTATACTCCTACCTGCTCTCTTGAAAAAGGCCTTGGTGATCATGATGGGAAGGCACTGAAACACAAACAGAAACCTCGGAAGGACCACCATTTTGACCGACTGCACTCTACCCGCCAGCGAGAGCGGTAACATGTCCCATCTTTTGAAGTCCTCCTCCATTTGCTCCACCAACCTCGTCAGATTCAGTTTATGTAGGGTCCCCCAACTCCTGGCTATCTGGATCCCCAGGTACCGAAAGCTCCCCTCCGCCCTCCTCAGCGGTAGGTCCCCTATCCCTCTTTCTTGGTCCCCTGCCTGTAATACAAAGAGCTCACTCTTCCCTACATTGAGCTTATAGCCCGAAAACTCCCCAAACTCCCTTAGAGTCTGCATGACCTCCACCATCCCCTCCATTGGATCCGCCACGTACAGCAACAGGTCATCCGCAGATAGCGACACCCGATGCTCTTATCCCCCTCGGACCACCCCCTTCCATTTATTAGACTCCCTCAATGACATAGCCAAGGGTTCGATCGCCAATGCAAACAACAGGGGGGACAGGGGGCACCCCTGCCTTGTTCCTCGGTACAGCCGAAAGTGCTCCGACCTCCGCCGGTTCGTCACTACACTCGCCACCGGGGCTCTGTAAAGGAGCTTAACCCAGCTGATAAACCCTCCCCCGAACCCAAACCTATGCAGCACCTCCCAGAGGTACTCCCACTCTACTCGGTCAAAGGCCTTCTCCGCGTCCATAGCTGCCACTATCTCCGCCTCTCCCTCCTCCAATGGCATCATTATCACGTTTAAAAGCCGCCGCACATGTGTTTAATTGCCTGCCCTTTACGAATCCCGTCTGGTCCTCGTGGATCACCCCCGGGACACAGTCCTCGAACCTCGTGGCCAGCACTTTTGCCAGCAACTTAGCATCCACATTGAGGAGCGAGATCGGCCTGTACGATCCACATTGCAGTGGGTTCTTGTCCCGCTTTAGGATCAAAGAAATTGTCGCTTCCGACATTGTCGGGGGCAGGGTCCCCTCCTCTCTTGCCTCATTAAAGGTCCTCACTAGTAGCGGAGCCAACAGGTCTACGTACTTCCTGTAGAACACCACCGGGAACCCGTCAGGTCCCGGGGCCTTCCCCGCCTGCATACTCCCCAAACCCTTACTCAGCTCCTCCAACCCAATTGGTGCCCCCAAACCAGCCACCTCTTGCTCCTCCACCCTCGGGAATCTCAGTTGGTCTAGGGATCGTCTCATCCCCTCTTCCCCCGCTGGGGGCTGGGATCTGTACAGCTCTTCATAGAAGGCCTTAAGTACCTCGTTTATTTTCGTCGCACTCCGAACCGTGGCTCCCCTTCCTTCTTTGACTCCCCCCATTTCCCTCGCTGCCATCCACTTACGGAGCTGGTGTGCCAGCATCCGACTAGCCTTTTCCCCATACTCGTAGGTCGCCCCCTGCGCTTCCTCCACTGTGCCTCCACCTTCCCTGTGGACAACAGGTCAAACTCCGTCTGGAGCCGTCGTCTTTCCCCAAGTAATCTTTCCTCCGGGGCCTCTGCGTATCTCCTGTCCACTCTCAAAATCTCCCCCACTAACCTCTCCCTTTCCATGCCCTCTGTCTTCTCCCTATGAGCCCTGATGGAGATTAGCTCTCCCCTGATCACCGCCTTCAACGCCTCCCATACCACCCCCACCCGCACCTCCCCGTTGTCGTTGGCCTCCAAGTACCTTTCGATGCACCCCCTCACCTTCCCACACACTACCTCATCTGCCAGCAGTCCCACATCCAGCCGCCACAGCGGGCGTTGGTCCCTCTCCTCTCCCAGCTCCAGTTCCACCCAGTGCGGGGCGTGGTCCGAAACGGCTATGGCTGAATACTCCGTCCCCTCCACCCTCGGGATGAGCGCTCTGCCCAGAACAAAAAAATCTATCCGGGAGTAGGCTTTGTGCACATGGGAGAAAAAAGAAAATTCCCTGGCCTGCAGCCTTGCAAACCGCCATGGGTCCACTCTCCCCATCTGGTCCATAAACCCCCTAAGCACCTTGGCCGCCGCCGGCCTCTTTCCAGTCCTTGATCTGGAGCAGTCCAGTGCTGGATCCAACACTGTATTGAAGTCCCCTCCCATTATCAGGTCTCCTATCTCCAGGTCCGGAATGCGCCCCAACATGCGCTTCATGAATCCAGCATCATCCCAGTTCAGGGCGTATACATTTACCAACACCACCCACGTCCCTTGCAACCTACCGCTCACCATCACATATCGCCCTCCATTATCTACTACGATAGTCTTGGCCTCAAATGACACCCGCTTTCCCACCAATATTGCCACCCCTCTATTGTTCGCGTCCAGTCCCGAGTGGAATACCTGTCCTCCCCATCCCTTTCTTAACCTGACCTGGTCCGCCACCTTCAGGTGTGTCTCTTGGAGCATGACCACATCTGCCTTCAGTCCCTTTAAGTGCGCGAACACTCGAGCCTTCTTCACCGGCCCATTCAGCCCCTCACGTTCCACGTTATCAGCCGGATTGGAGGGGCTCCACCCCCCCCCCCCCCCCCCACTTCCCCCCCGCCGACTAGCCATCTCCTTTTCTGGGCCAGTCCCGTGTCCACGCCTCCCTCACCCTCCAGTCCCCCAGCCGGGGGATCCCCGTCCCGACCACCTCTTCTGTGTCCCATTCCCTTTCGGCCAGTGCAGCAGCAACCCTTTCCCGCTTCCCCCCCTCCCCTCCGCTAGACTCCTGTCGAGCTTTTTGCTCCCCCATATCGCTCCCGTAAGTCAGCTGACACCTGCTGACCCCGGCTTCCCCCGCCGTCCCATTGACCTCCCCGTGTGGGAGTCTCCCAATCAATATGCGTTCCTTCGTTCCCCTTCCCGCCTTTCTTCCCGCACGCGGGAAAAACCCTGCGCTTTCCAAAGCCCGCCCCTCCCCCTCTAGCGCAGCTCCTGTCGCGGCCTTGTCTCTCTCCCCCAGCCCATGTAACATTTCCTGCACGTGATTGACCCCCTATATACAACAACCATCACACATCAAACCTCAAACATCCCCCCCACCCTCACAAACCCTCAGTTAGAGTCCAACTTTTTGGTTTGTATGAAGGTCCACGCCTCTTCAGGCGTTTCAAAATAAGAGTGTTGGTCCTTGTATGTGACCCACAGTCGCGCTGGCTGCAGCATTCCCAATTTCACTCCTTTCCGATGCAACACCGCTTTGGCACGGTTGAAACCCGCTCTCCGCTTTGCAACCTCCGTTCTCCAGTCCGGGTATATTCGGATCTCTGCATTGTCTCACTTACTGCTCCGCTCCTTCTTGGCCCATTTCAGGACCCTCTCTCTGTCCGTGAACCGGTGAAATCTCACCACCATCGCCCTTGGCGGCTCATTTGCCTTGGGCTTCCTCGCCAGCACCCGGTGTGCCCTGTCCAGCTCCAGCACCTCGAAGGGGCCTCCACGCCCATCATCGCCCCGAGCATTGTGCTCGCGTATGCCCCGGCATCGGCCCCCTCCACTCCTTCAGGGAGACCCAGGATCCGCAGGTTCTTTCTCCTCGACCTGTTCTCCAGGTCTTCGAGTCTTCCCGCCCACCTCGTGTGTAGCGCCTCGTGCTCCTCCACTCTCACCGCCAGGCCCAAGATCTCGTCCTCAATCTCACTGACTCTTTCCTGTACCTCCTGGATCTTTACCTCGTGGGCCTTCTGGGTCATCCCTCGTCCTTCAATTGCCGTCAGCATAGGTGCCAGCATCTCCTTGCGCAGCTCCTCGAAGCAGCGCTTGATGAATTCCTGCAGCTCCGGCCCGCATTCCGCTTTGTCCCCGGCCGCCGCCATTTTGCTTTTTTTCCCTTGCTTCTCCCGCTGCTCCAATGTCGCTTTTTTGGCCGTTGCATTTCTGGTCCGGTCCATAAAAGTTGGAGGGGGACCTCTCTCTTCCCTTCCCCACGGGTTGTCTTCGAAAAAATTCCGTTGGGGCTCCTCTAACGAGCCCGAACGTCCGTAATAGCGGGAGCTGCCGAATCGTGCGGCTTAGCTCCGCATAGCCCCAACCGGAAGTCCCCCGCTCCTATGTCTTATGGTCTTATATTTGCTCATCCCCATTCTCCTGCCTTCGCCCCATAACCCCTGATCCCCTTATTAATCAAGAACCTATCTGTCTCTGTCTTAAAAACACTTCAATGTACTAATCAAGACACCGATAGTTAATCCCATGCAAGTCAATGAATCCCTTAACCTTTTCTACAATCCTTTCGCCTATTAATCGCAAAAGAACATAGAAATAAACACCACCCAACGTATCTGCTTTTACCACCTAATGCGTGTTGAGACTGCACTTCCCACATGAAAATATATGACCATTATATAGACTGTTCTCATGACACTCACTGATAGAGAAGAGTATTAAATAGCTTTGGGGCAACATACAAGCTTGATTAACTTCAATGTGCTTACAACCAATTTAATTGTTTGCTGGTATATTTTCATAATTTTAAAAGGGTCATATATCTTAATTATTGACTGGTTTTCAGAATTAGTCTTTCACAATAGGTGAGATCACTGAAAATCAAGTTGTGAAGCTGAAATGAAAGCTAGGGGCATTTTTCCAAAACTAATATTAATCGTAAACTTAAAGCAATGGATCTCCATGTGCTCTGAGATGCCTCAAAGTACAGAGTAAGGTCTAACAAATAAGCGCGTTTCCTTCCTTGCTGGAAATTACTAACATTTTTTTCAAAATTCGTTGATAGATACAGTGTGCACATTCTTTAGTTTGATACGTTACAAAATTACAATTTTTAAAGCTTGCGTGGTTTTAAATCTTACATAGTTTTGAAGGAATTCATAGGAGTATAGAATGCTACAGCACAGGAGGCAGCTCTGATTACCTATGCTTCAGGCTACATCACCAAGGTAGCCATTGCAGGGTAAATGTTTTCTGGTCTCAGCCTGGATGATTGACAATTTTATTGCCCTTAGTGAAATTACACATTTTCAACATAGTGGAAAGTAATAAATGAATGACTTTGTAAAGCTTACATATCCTATTGTCACTATAGGATTCATTGGATCTATAGTATATACTGTCAGAATGGGCATGGAAGTGTCATATGCGTGACAAAGGGGGCAATAGGGGTTGTTTGGGTGGCATAACGTGACATGGGAGAGCATGAGGAGGACCCTTTGAACACTCCTCATGCAAATTATGGTTTATGACTCCGAAGGGGTCGTGAACCATGACTCTTTAAAAACCTGGCACGACTCCATGACAAATGCAGTGGAGCAGGGCATGCTTAGCCCTGCAATGGAGCCAGCCAGATAAGGACTGCCGGGTACGTGCTTTTGATCCACACCTTTCAAAGGCACTCCCAGCATTGGGACTGTACTGGTAGATTGCATGTCTGTCTTTTGAAGAAATCTTCCACTTTGAGGTGTTACTGGGTTGTTAATGGCGCGCTAAATTCATAATTGCTAGCGAACAACCTCTCTAACCTAAAAATACTCATGTTTTAAAAATGATTGTTTGGGTGGCATAACGTGAATGATTAGCATCACCTCCTTTCTTTTGTACTCTATGCCTCTTTTTATTAGTCAAGGATCCCCATGTGCCACTTTAAAATCCTTCACAACTTATCCTGAAACCTTCAAACAATGTTATGGTTTTGTTAGATTAACTAACTTCCTCACAACGAAAAGAGCTACTAGTGTATTGCTAATCAACCTTTAGACCAATGTATTTCAATTTTTCATTACTAATATTTACACTGCATCTCCATAGGGGTTTTTTGTGCAATGGTTGAAAATTCAGAGAAGACAAGCAGAAGTGGCCAGCAAATCCAAAATGATTTCTGACAGTATTTACATGCTCATTAGCAAAGGATCTTGCAAGAGACTTTTCAATGTGTTGCTGGGTTTCCTGTTCAAAACTACTTTTGTAAAATGTCCTTGGGTTTCGTTCATGTCCTAACAGCAACATATCGAAAGTGGGCTTCTCATTATAAAGTTTAGTTGGTGACTGTTCATGCTCAACAACATGAGAATGTCACCTCCTGCCACTTTGTCGGTCGCGTATCAGCCACAAATATTCCTAACTCTGGTACTGCATTGGTCAGAGGCAGAGATGCCAATTAGCAGTAACTATCAAAAGGGACTTCATGTTTTTCAATAATATATAGCTGGCTGTTTTGGGGGATTTTCTAAAGGCAGAATTTTCAGGGCGGTGAACGCTCAATTGAGCTATGATTGGCAGTGGGCGAGACTGTCGTCTGCTCTTGGAAGGAAGACCTGCCTTGGATGGCTCTCCAACCCGTCCAGGCACAGTGCTGCAATGGCCAGAAGAGGTACTGCGCCACTCTGCCTAGAATTAAATCCCAGGACTGCTCTTAAAGTAAGGAGGGCACGAGATGATTACGTAGAATCTACAGCACAGAAAGACCCCATTCGGCCTAAATGGTCCATGCCATTACTAACCTTAACCCTAATGACTTAAACAGCCCTGATTTCTCTTCTCACTACCTATCCGTAAACAGAAAGCTGTTTTTAATTTCTGTTTTTCCCCTTCTATAAGTGGTAGCGTATTTCCCCAAACTTCAGTTTGGCATGATCCAAACCTAATTAATAATCCTACAGCAAACCCGAGGTGAGGAAAATAGAAGGGTTGGTTTATTGTACTTACATGGGAAAGGGGTTTCACAACATCCGCCCCTTTTGCACTCAGGCAATAAAAGAGGGATAAGGGAAGGAAAGGGGTACAGGGCAAGACCACAATTAAAATAAGAGTCAGGAGTCCAAAGTCCAGAGTCAAATGTCCAATGGTGTATTCCTTCAGAGGTTAGCAGGCTGATGTAGCAAAGTGGTCCATCTTTCCAGAAGTGAGGGCTTCTACAATGGGACAGGGCACGTAGAGATGAATTAGTTGTGAAGGCACAAACACAGGAGTTCTAATATTCCAGGAGTACGCAATGTAGATTAGGGCCAGACAATTTCCCTAGACAGAGCTCTTGCTGCTGAGACCTGCTCAATGGTGAAATGGGAGACTGCCTGGGTTTAGTCCCATATGGCAATATTACAGGTTCTAGCAGCTTGGGGGGGGTGGTAATGTGGCATGCTTCCCACCACTTCTCCTGGCTGTTGGATAAAGGATTTTAGGTCTGGACTCTTGAGGTTTTTCAATTGAGGAGCCAGGGTCCCTTTTATCTTTCGCAAAATTACCAGCTGGGACTTTATGCTCCCATTCGTGTCAGGTGGGTTTGGCGACAGGAGCGGAAAATATTGTGAGAAGTCCAAAGTCGACTCTTACATTGGCGTGAAAGCTTGCCGTGATCATCTCCTACCCAGTCAACGTTGGGGATCTCGTAATAAAACATTTGCATCTCGTTATCGGGCTCATACACCGTAATCATAACCCCCATCACCAAAAAATCCAGCAACGGCAGCATGCTGTCTTAAAGGCACAAATCATGACTGGCTTCAAAAGGCCTGCATTTGGTGATCAGACTTCCTAGGGGAGCTTGGAGGGGAGCACAGCACCCTGGGAGTGGTTCCACACATTCAGAGGGTGGATTCAGGGATGCCAGGATCTGACATGGGGCTGATCAGGCTTAATCCAGGGGTACCGGGGTAACACTTGAGGAAGGCTGGGGTAACACTGGAAGGGAACTGGGGGATTAGACTGCTGGTGCCAGGGGTTAGGCTCTAGTGTACCAAGGGGGAAGACTGTCAAGTGTGGAAAGCAATGTTCCTTAGGATGCCTTCTGCTGCTGGGCCACGACTTCCTAAAGGGCTTCACAGAGGAAAGAGAAGTCTAGCGGTGGGGTGGATGAAGAGTCATCACAGACTGACAGCTCCACTCAAATCTGGTTGGGGGGGGGGGGGGGGGGGGGGGGGCTTCTGGGGTGGCATGTTGACTCAGGTCAGGCTAATGGAAAAACATGTCAGTGATCGGTACCCCATTGCAGGTGAGACTGTTCAGCTGTAACTCAATTGATATGTAGTCTAACTAGTCACGCGATTATGCCCACTCGAGCATCACTTATGTGTGCCACTAATTGTTGGTCAGCATTTAATCCTTGGCACACTAACTTTCAACATCTCTGACTGCCATGGTGTGCCTGTTGGGCAAGCTACTATATCCCCTTGGAGAGTTGGCAATGGCACACTGCCCAAGGAGAGCGTCCTAATCCTTGGTTGTGTGCTGAGATATCTATTGAAAGTGCCCCCCATAGACCAGGTTGAGTGCAAGGCCTTGGAGTGAAACTTTGGACAATGCCTGCACCAAGATGAGTGCTCAGGATGCAGTGGATTGACCAAAGCTGTGGTCACTTGGTCATGTGGTGTGGGGCAAGAGTGGTGTGGGGTCTTGCCAAAGCAGAATACAAACTAAGGATTGGGCATCAATGTGGTGGTCAGGACATGAGTCAGTGGGCCGAGAGGCAGCTTCAGATGATGAATGGGCAAAGGATGATCCTTAGCAGACAAATGCTAATTGTCAAGTTTCTGTCTTTGATACTGTAGTGAGGAGAACGTATGAAACATGGAGCCTGGTGATCTCACAGTCATTAGTCTTGCTCATAGGCAGGAGAGACGAGGGAGGTGTCAGCGGAGGCACCTGGCACACCAAAGGCAGGAGCAGAACAATGAAGGGGAAGAGGGGACAGGACCTGCTCTCCATGCAGAGGTTGAATCCCAGACAGCCATCGCTTAGAGGTGCCTCGTTAGACCCAGGGTGTACAGACAGCGCCGAACATATCTGCAGATGTCCGAGAACCAGTATCATTGAAGACTACGCCTGTCTAAGAAATTGGTGGTCACATCTGCCATCTTCTGTAGGATCTGGCGCCACAGGATTTGGAAAACAACCACTGCCAGTGTTGCTGAAAGTTAAAGCGGCGCTCAATCATATAATTCTTGACTGTCCAAGATACTGCTTGTGGCTTCTTTGAGAAATATGCAATCAACAGTAAGTACCAAGGAACAAAGTTAGCGAGCAATTCCTCCCCTATGAGTACAACACACATGTAACACTGAGACGGACAGTAAAACTAACATGGGCCAATGACACAATCCTCGCTGCACCTTTCACTGCTAATCCAAGTCAAGAAACTGGATGTGGTAGAGAATTGCTGAGTTCCTACAACCTCAATATTTGGACAATATTCAGGCAATACATTTTTTTTCTTTATTGTAAATTATATTTAACACCCAACCGAGAAATTAGAAATTTTCCTCACTGTGTGGCAGAAAGTTAGTGGTAAGAGTTGGTGGTGAAGAGAAATGCGAAAAGCATTAAACTTATAAAGAGTAAAGGATATGAAGATTTTCATACATCCGTTCATGACAGCCGAAGCGGTTATTTCTTGACATAGAATGTGCAGCCCAGAAACAGGTCAGTGGGCATGGAACAAAACAAAGTACTAATTGTTCACAGGATTGCTCTCTGAAAAACACTTGGAAGATAAGGCGAAACGTACTTACTTGTAAATATAGTATTCAGCCTGTTCAACCTCTTCTCTTGAAGAAATGTTGTCGATAAACTACAGAAATAAAACAATGTGCAGAATTATTTATATCTGGCTATAAAATCCGCAATTGTAACTGTGTCACCTCAGCATGTAATGCAATACAAAGGACACATGGAGATAGCCATTTAGATCACACTTACTAATAATTCCACCAACTAAAGCTGTCATTTTTTATTGCTGTTAATGCTGCTGTCCAACAGATAAAGAAAATTTGAGGTAAATCAAAACTCTTGCACAAAGCAATCGTAGCCTTGTTGTAGACGTTTGAAGCTATGTGACTATAAGAATAACACAGAAAATAAATGGCAAAGCAATAAAATCACTTGACATGCTCCTTTACAACGAAATCAAGCGAAATAAACCCAAGGGGGAGAAAAATTATTCTTCAAAGAAAATCTTCTGCAGGATTGAAAATGTAGACCCTGTTTACGTGCATCAGTTGCTACTTTATTAAGCTTCTTCTTTATTTCATTTATGCCTGAAGCAAGAAGCCAAACTGGCTCTCTTGAGCGATGGCAATTTATCTGCAATGGGCTATATCAAGAGGAAATAAAAGGATTGCATTCAATATTTGTGGTGTCATATGTATGGTAATCGGTAGAGTTTTGAGAAACGTCAATATAACATTATACCACATAGCCAATAACATAGACTTAATTCATATTATCTATTGCTTTGAAAAGTGTGTAAAACCCGGAGATATTTAAATTACTTAATTCAAACTACTAATTCTTAAAGTAACAATTTTGAATTAATAGGGGTAGACAGCGAGGCCTGACTTTCTGTGAGCCTACTAACTGACAGGAGTCAGGTGGGTGGGCACTTTTCCTCGCCTTGAGGTAGCTCTCCAACCCAGGACTCATTATCATACCAGAGGCAGCTCTTTAGTTTCCGTGTGGGAGTCGGGGGAAGAAAATGTACAGCTGTAGGCCTCTGGATGTGCTGCTAAAGAGGTGGCCTCTCATATCATGTTTTATTTTTAAAAAGACAGTCAATCTCCCTCCCTTTTACTTGATGGGATCCATGCCTAGTTCTATCTAAACAAGATTCCATTATTAAATCACTGACCCTGGCAACAAGTAAGAAATTGCTATTGAGATAAAGAGCCAAAGAAAGGAAGATTAAAGGAGATTGGCCCACTTTATTTCTTCCCTTCTCTCATTAATGACTGCTGAAGGGTTTTCCAATATTGTGGACAATTTTTGGAAAGAAGTTTAGATGTGAACCAGAGCATTAATTTGTTGTGATCTATTGGATCCTGGCTGAGAAAGGGAATATTTGGAAGTATGGGGTTGGAATTCTTATGTCCTCCAACTAATACAGTGTCAAGCTTTATAATATTTTAGCAAATAAACACAATTGAATTTGGTTCTCGCCTCACTGTCCTCAGTAATTTAGTGTGCACCTTTGGAGTTTCCCCTATTTTTCCTTCAAAGTCACAAACAATGTTTATTTCAGTACAAATCTGTCATCGTGTCGATACATTCAGAACTCAGAAACTTGAGGAAAATATTGCATTGGAGATAGAAGAGTAAGGCTATTTTAAACAAACTTACATTTTTGGACCCCAAAACAAAATCTTTCAAATGCATACATCCAGTGGAATTATAGAACATACAGTGCAGAAGGAGGCCATTCGGCCCATCAAGTCTGCACCATCCCACTTAAGCCCTCACTTCCACCCTATCCCCATAACCCAATAACCCCTCCTAACCTTTTTGGACACGAAGGGCAATTTACCCTAACCTGCACATCTTTGGATTGTGGGAGGAAACCGGAGCACCCGGAGGAAACCCACGCAGACACGGGCAGAACGTGCAGACTCTGCACAGACAGTGACCCAGTGGGAAATCGAACCTGGGACCCTGGCGCTGTGAAGCCATAGTGCTACCGTGCTGCCCAAATTATAGGGGTAAGTAATTTTGTTGGATAGTTGTAAATCTATACATCATAGATATTATATATGAGTATTAATAATACATGGCGCATGCCTGTAATAGCCTTACCCGTGCTATGGTTAATGAGCTGACAGGAAGTTTCTTCTCATATGTTATGTCCATTAGTGCAGCTAATTCCGCTGATTGAAAGAAGCAGAATCATGTTTAATTTTTTATAAATTATAGATACACATACACACATCAAAATAGTAATGAACCATTCTTGTGGATGATAACTGATGTGTGTTAGCCTTTTGTTCCATCGCGCAACCATTTTACAGCGCTATCTCAGCTACTATATTTGAACGAGATTACTCGAATTTAAATTATTATTTTAAAAAAATTTGAGTACCCAATTCATTTTTTCCAATTAAGGGTCAATTTAGCATGTTCAATCCCCCTACTTTGCACATCTTTGGGTTGTGGGGGCGAAATCCACACAAACACGGGGAGAATGTGCAAACTCCGCACGGACAGTGACCCAGAGCCGGGACCGAACCTGGGACCTCGGAGCCGTGAGACTGCAGTGCTACCACTGCGCCACCGTGCTGCCCTCTCAAATTAAATTTAATGAATGCCCTGCAAGCTATTGAAAAATCTCATAATACGCCTAAACACTTCACAGAGATGGCATTATTGCCCTTTTGGAAAGATCTTTGAATCATAAATGGGAGAAGGAATCCTCAACTTGCTCGACCTTGTTTAACAAAGGCTTGCTTCTAGCTTGCTGGTCCTGGAATAAGCCCATCTGTCCATAATAACCAAGGCATACTATCGATCAATATTCCAGCAAGGTTACAAAATTTGGCTCACAGCATAATTTGTTCTGGAAAATCACGTTCGAATTTCCTGCAAATCATCATGAATGATTTTCACCCACCCTTTCAGAGCTAAAACCCAAAAGGTCATCTTTTACAATTAAAATGCATGTGGATTCAAGCAAACTGTCCCCCAGGAAAATGTCTTCCTTTTAATGTAATATTAAGCAATGCTGTGCATACGGCTGGAAATTCTTGGGTGGGGTGGGGGGGAGCCATGGTTTATTTACGATTACTGGTAGAAGAAATCAAATAGCAATGTCAACAAGTATGCCACTTTATATTGGAACCTGGCAAAGACCTGTGGCATGGACATTTTTTGAATCGGCGAAAATTGGATGATATTAGAAACATTCTCTGGGAAGAACCCCACACTGCCACCTGCTGTGCTTCTCTACTGCTCTAACATCACAACCGAACCATCCCCCACACCATCCAGTCTGTTACAATTAAGGAATCCTTTATACACACCAATCCATTAAAAGCCATTAAAATATTAAAGATGTCTCCCAAATTCCAGGAATTCCTTCAAAATTGATATTTTTGTGTGTTCATTTGTATTACTTTAAAAGACGATGTATGTATATGGAGCATTATGACAAACACGACTACATTCTCTTTATTACAGGCCTACAAGCAACTGATCAAATATTCAACCTTTCTCCTCTTAGTATAGCAATTTATTTTAAGTCTGATAATAATGCTGGCTGTAATGCTGGTTGTGATGCAGCACATTTTCTTATTATAGATTACATTACAAATCTTGATTTCCAGATCAAATCTTAATGGCATTGAATCATTAATCATTTATGAAGAATTTGTACTTAAAGTTGGAACATTAAAAATAAGCCTCAGGACATACTTCAATATTGTTAAATAATTGGAAAGCTTCACTCCAGCAATTCTATCACAATTTCCTCCTCCAGCTCTGCATCAGTTCCAAATGACATTGCTAACCAATAATGCACTGGGCAGGATTTTGCCCTTTGGGTCAGGGCTCCGGCATCAGAATCAAATGGAGGTCACTGCCATGCACTATCACCCAGAATGATTTTCCCCAAATTGGCCAATTATCGGCCAGGCTCACCATCCCAAGTAAGGGTAGTAGATGGACTTGAGGCAGAAGGAGCAATAGGAGCCCCTCCATCACAGAAGAAGCAACAAGCCATCTATCCAGGTCAGAGTGAGAAAGAGCCCTTCAAACTGGAGGCACCCTCTCGCCAACTTCTAAGCACAAAATAGACTGTAACTGAACCGCTGGTGGCCTGTGGCTATAGCTAGGAAGGTGTGGGAGGCCTCCAAGCCTGCCTGGAGCACTAGCCCCCATATACAGAGTCTGTCACTGGGAGGTTACCTTCAGGACAGCTGGCCTAGTCCCCAACGCCTCAGGGGGCTTGGAGGACGACTGAAATGTCCCGAATGCCTCTGACAATGGCCGTAATTGCCCGCTTTCTGCTGGTGGTGGTGTTTGGGGGGGGGGGGGGGGGGGGGGGGGAGGTGTGCTGCTGCTGGCTGGGGGTGATAGCTCTCAGAAAATGGCCCAGGGCTGGAATGATATCACAAATCTGCACACCTGGGGGCTACAAGGGAACATCACAGCCTGTAAGTACCCTCCAATCCACGCGTTACCCTAATTTGAAACTATACCGCTTTCCTTCACTGTTTCTGGGTACAAAAACTCCCTTCCTAACAGTGCTGTATGTGTAGTTACACCATATGGACTGCTGCAGTTCAAGGAGGCAGCTCACCATCACCTCCTCAGGGATAATTAGGATGCCCAACAAATGCTGGTCCAGCCAGAGTTGCCTACATCCCGTGAATGAATACAAATAGGCGCCGGAATGTGGCGACTAGGGGCTTTTCACAGTAACTTCATTTGAAGCCTACTTGTGACAATAAGCGATTTTCATTTCATTTCATTTCATTTAGAAAGGCGCAGACTAAGCAAGGACAGTCAGCTTGGATTTGTTAAAGAAAGGTAGTGTCTGACTAATTTGAGTGAATGTTTTGGAGAGGTGACAAGTAAGGCCATTGAGGGTAGTGTGCTTGATGTAGCGTACATGGATTTAAGCAAGGCTTCTGACAATGTTCCACTTGATGTCATAAAAGTAAGAGTCTGTGGGATTCAAGGACAAGTGACAAGTTGAAGTACGGGTAATGGTCAATTAATGTTTTGTGACTAAAAGGCTGTTTCCAGTGGTGATCTGCTGGGCTCAGTACCAGATCCCCTACTTCTCGTGGGACATATCTGTGAATTAGATGTAGGGTGTATGACTAAAAAGTTTGCAGATGATACAAAAATTGGCCATGTGGTTGTTATGGAGGAAGAAAGCCGTGGTATGTCGGAAAATATCAATGGATTGGCCAGCTCGGCACAAAAGTGGCAAATAGAATTCAATCTGGAGAATTGTGAGGTAATGATTTGGGGAGGGCATACAGGATAAAGAACAAAGAAAAGTACAGGCCCTTTGGCCTTCCAAGCCTGTGCCAATCATGATGTCCTAACTAAAAAAAAAACCTTCTGCCCTTAATCAGTCCATAACCCTCTATTTCCTCCCGATTCATGCATCCATTCAGATGCCTCTTAAATGTTGCGACTGTGCCTGCTTCCACCACATCCTCTGACAGCGTTCCAGGAATCCCCCCACTCTCTGCGTGAAAAACATACCCCGCACATCTCCCTTAAGCTTTCCCCCTCTCACCTTGAACCTGTGCCCCCTTGTAATTGACACTTCTTTCATGATATGCAGACACACACATAATGATATACAAACAAGCAGTTAAATGGACACAGAGCACAGGACATGACCAATAAGCAGGCAGGACACTCAGGGGTGGGATCTGACTATAAAAGACACAAGGCACTCACACTCCGCCTCTTTCCACTGATGAACATCTAGAGAGTCAGTCAAGGGTGTTGTTACAATCTCACACCCCCACCATGTGGCTAAGAGCTAGACTGGTTCAGTCAGACAGAGTAACCACACTTAAGTTAGCAAAGAGTCGAACTCACAGAGAACTGTGCTATTAGTTCAATAAACCTGATTGAACTAACTTCAAGGTCTGGAGTATCTTTCTGATCTAAGCTGCATCCAGTTGCAGCCAGTGTTAGACCAGTGTACCTAACATGACAACTTCCACCCTGTGAAAAGTCTCTGACTATCCACCCTGTCTATGCCTCTTATAATTTTGTAGACCTCTATCAGGTCCCCCCTCGGCCTCTGTCCTTCCAGTGAAAACAATCCTAGTTGATTCAACTGTCCTCATAGCCAACACCCTCAAGATCAGGCGACCTCCTGGTGAACCTTCTTTGCTTCCACATCCTTCTGATAATGTGTCGACCAGAACTGCATGCAATATTCCAAATACGGCCTAACCAAGGTTTTTATAGCTGCAACATGATTTCCCAACTCCTGTACTCAATGATCTGGCTGACGAAGGCAAGCATGCCATATGCCTTCTTAATCACCTTGGCCACCTGTGTTGCCACTTTTAGGGAACCGTGGCCCTGCACTCCCAGATCCTTCTGCATGTTAATGTTCCTACGGGTACTGCCATTTACAGTATAATTCATATCAAGATTTGATCCTCCAAAATGCATCACCTCGCATTTGTCCAAATTAAACTGCATCTGACATTTCTGTGCACCGTCTCCAATCTATCTATATCCTGGTGCATCCTCTGACAATCATTGGCATGATCAGCAACTCCGCCAATCTTTGTGTCATCTCCAAATTTACTAATCAGACCACCTATATTTTCCTCCACGTTCCAGGGGAGGTCCAGGGAGCCACCCTGCACTGACCACCCACGGGACACCCCCCCCCCCCCCCGCCCCCCCCGGGTGCCGTTCTGCCTGGTCCACGTTTGTGTGGACCAACACTGATCGGCGCCTAGCTGCAGTCTCCCTGGGGAGGCTGGAGAATCGAAGGAGGCCGGTGAATCCCGGGCAAGTAGGCTGTAAGTAGGTTTATGACCTACTTCCACGAGCATCATTCGGTCCCGTCCATTTTGGCCGAAGTTCCGACTCTGACACCTTGCGGGACTTTGGAAAATCGCCAGTTGGGAGGATCGTTTCAGGACTGTCCTGGGATTCTCCGGCCATATTGTGCTCTCACTTGAGCGCAACGGGGCCAGAGAAACGCGCCCATTATCTCTGCAGGCAGAAAAAGCACATTAACTCCCCAGGGACTTCCCCAGTCAAATCACATCCCTCTGGTCAATTTCACCTGCTGTTTCCGAGAATCAAAACAACATGACCACTGCAGTCAAGCACACAATAAGTGATTATTATTATTGTTATAACCCCAGGTTTATAACCCTTAAATTGTCCCAATATTTAGAAGCCAATATAGCTAAAATCCCCATTCGTCACACTACACTAAATTTTGTAAGATTTGTGGCAGCAGTTGGAGACAACAGATGAGGTAAAAGATTGGTGCTTTTTTGAGCAGAGGGCTCATAAGGGATTTGGAAGGTTCGAGTGGAGAATGGGGAAGGCTGGAACAAATTACATTTATGTAACATCTTTAACTTGGCTAAATGTGCCCAGCTGCTTCACAGGAACGTTAATAGTCAAATTTTGACACAAGCTCCGTTAAGAGATTTAGCACAGGTGATGAAAAGCTTGGTCAATCAAGAGGTAGGTTTTAGGGGGCATTTTAAAAGGATGAAAGAGTGGTCAGGAGGCAGAGAGCTTCTGTCGGAACAATTAAATTCAGGCACGTTCAAGACACTAAAACTGGAGAAATCCCAAGTTCACAGAGCGTTGTAGGGTTGGAAGTCAAAGAAATAGTGAAGTCAAAACCAAGAAAAGATTTAAACATCAGCATGAGAATTTGAAATTTGAGCTGTGCTGAACTCAGGGCAAATGTAGGACAATGAGTACAGAGTACCCCAGGGCTGGTTTAGCACACTGGGCTAAATCGCTGGCTTTTAAAGCAGACCAAGCAGGCCAGCAGCACGGTTCAATTCCCGTACCAGCCTCCCTGAACAGGCGCCGGAATGTGGCGACTAGGGGCTTTTCACAGTAACTTCAATGAAGCCTACTTGTGACAATAAGCGATTTACATTTACATTTACAGAGTGATCTGTGAACAGGACCCAGCTAAAGTCAGGATATAGCCAGAAGAGTGTTGGAATATTCAAGTCTGCATGTAACAAAAGCATAAATAAAGGTTTTAGCAGAAAATGGGGAGTTAGGGATGAAAACAAACAATGTTATGTAACTGGAATTTGGCAGTCTTGATAATGGCGAGGTTCTGTGATTAGAAACTCAGTTCAGAGGAAAATAGGAAAATTGAGTTTAGCTGTAGGCAGAGAACGGGATGGAATCAGTGGCAAGCACTAAGTCTATGAGCTGTATTTTCACCATTGAGGTGGGAAGCTCGAGTTGACTGAGCATGTTGTCTCCTTTAAAAGGGTCGCCTGCCAGATATTCATTCCAGAGAAGCATGAGTGGGATGAAATTTGGTCCGCGGCCTCCAGAGGAATTCTGAAGGCAGCCAAGGCTGGCAGATTGGAGAGGCTGGCCTTTGTCCCAGTTGTATTAACAGCTGTTAGATCCTCTAGCTCTCACCCCTCACAACCCCTCATCATGCCTGTTCCATGGCCCCCATGTCAACCTCCATACCTTCCCTGCATCCTGCATGCTCACTTTGCGCTATAGAACCGCCAAATCACATAACGAGGCAAGTCCTGAAATTTTTTTTAATCCATTCAAATACCTGCTTTGAAATAAACTGCTGTTCTTACAACCCCGTAAAAGTGTCAATCAGACAAGCCATTATTGTATCAATGACATAATTCTTACTTCACTTCACATCTCTTAATCTTGTCCAAGTAAACATAAAAATATTGAAAGGACCAAGAATAGATGCTCAGGGAACTCCAGAAGTGACAGTGCCAAAGTGGAAAGAGAAGATATTGTAGGTGATTCTTGTGGTTCCAACTGGAATAAGTAAGTACAGAAATGGGGACAGTCCCACTCAGCTGGAGAATTGAGGAGCGTTAGAGGAGGATGGCATGGTGAACCATGTCAAAGGTTGCAAACCGGTCAGGAAGATTAGAAGGAGTAGTTCACCATGGTCACAGAAGATGACATTTGTGACTTTGATAGGGGCCATTTCAGTTCTCTAATCGGAGCGAAAGCCTGAATGGGATTGCGGAAGAGATATGCACAATTCTGGAAGGTTACATCATATTCAAAGAGTTTGGAGAAGAAAGAAAGGTTCGAGATGCTGCGGTATTTTGTAAGGACCGAAGTTGAGCAATGCCCTAGGCAGGTGAAGGGGGAGCAAAGGTGTAGCAGTCACGGTGAGTAAGGAAGGGAGAGAAGTATAAATGGAGAATTAGAAGCAGCAATGGGAGAGGAGATGGTCATGGATTCTTTAAGATGAGCTCCCCTATCAGACTGGTGGAAACACAGTTGAACGTCAGTGCAGATAATCTCCCTGTTATTTCCTTCTGCAGAGTACAAGATAATTCATCCATAACAGGAATCCCAATGTTTAAATTAAAATTATCAAAAGCTTTCCTCTCTGTCTTGAGCTTGAGTAGGAAATGTATATTGGAGAAAATTTGGTATCCAATCAGAAATGAAAAAGACTGAGAACAAAAAAAGTTGACAGATGCCCATGAAGCTCATTCATGGTATCCAGCAAATACATAAAAACACTTTAGACTGATATGTTAAATAAACATTCAGGGTCTATCAAACCTCTCTTAACTTTGGAACCCTCCTAACTTGCCACTCAAGCACAATTTGCTTCTCAATTGGTTCGGGAAAATACTTTCTCTAGCGTAAGAGCAGTAATTTGAACAGAAAGTACTCCCAAGGCTTGCCTTGCCAATTAAATTGTGGGCTGAATCAAGGACTTAAATGTTTATCCAAAGTCAATTTGGGTATTGGGTACCAGGATACATTTGCCAACTTTCTGCAAACATGCACATATTCAAATCATTCTTTGCATCATTTGAGCCAGAATGAGCAAAACTCAAGTAAATTACTTTGAACGTACAATGATAGAACACAATTGAAAATATTGTGTTAAAAAGGAGTTTTTCTTCTGATAGACTTGCAGATAAGTAGAACAGCATCCAATATATTGATGATGGGTAATGTAACTGCCAGAAGCAATCTTTTCATATTTTATTTCCCATGTGACAGTACCGTAATGAGCATCAACCTTCCAAACCTCCAAATTCTCAGAGAGCAATTGATGCAGCAGATTTACATAATTTACTCCGAGACATTTCGACAATATATACATAATTATCCCCAGAGGTCTTTATGCAAGTTTTCATTGCTATTAGTATTTTTTAAAAATACAAGAATGACCTGATATCAAATAATCTTTTTTAAATAAAAGAAATATACATTTGCTTCTCATTTTTCAGTGATGTGGAATGGCAGATACTTCTGGCTTCAGGCTAAATGTGACAGCACAAATCCTGACAGTCCTTAAACAACTGGAATAAATATACGGAGATACTGACAGTTAAAAAAGCGAAATATCATTATTCTTACTTGAGACGGGATTAAAATGTTGCTAACTTTTGGTTGGTTCAATTGGCTCTGTTTTATAACCTTTGCTCTTGATTCGCCAGGTATCTTTATGATACCGCCACGAGGTTCAAGTCCAAGTAATGATCAATAACTCAACACACCAATTAGTAAGATTCAAATCAAAGCACATTTATTATACACAGCAATCGCTGCTCATGCACAAATTCTTCGTTTAAGCTACTTCTACAACTAACAGGCCTATACTTAACTTCGGACTGGCCCACCAGGTCAGGGGAACAAATGGCCTTTCGTTCGGAATCTGAAACTGCGGGATTCAAAGCCGGTATGGACTGGTAGCTAGGAGCGCCTATCTCGTAGCGAGTGTCAACTTGAGACTTACTTCAGGGATGTGGCAGCTTGGACCGTTCACTCTCAGGGGTTGCTTCGCGTTGCTGAGTGACCCGGTCAAGGAGAGCGATTTGAACTTGGGGCTTAGCTTTTATAGACCCCAGGGGCATCCCGCCTTTCGGGGCGGACTCTGTACCTGGTTGTAGGTGATTGGACTTTGTTCCAATCGCTTGGTTCGATTTCTCCAATACTGGAGCGGTTCCCTGATCGATGGGCGGTCTTGAGGTGTTCGTTAACCTCTTTTGTGTTGGCTCCTGCTGGCGCCGGGGAGTCTGGCTTAGTTTTGTGTGTCCCAAATGTTGCTATTGTTCCCGGGGATTGCTCATTAGCATGTAGATGGCTGCTACATTATTATGCTGATGGTCGCTGGTATCGATGCTGTCTGGGCTTTTGCAGAGTTAAACACACAGCAAACCTGCACCTGCTGGTTTCTGCCTGTGTTGGCTGAATTTCCTTCAGCCTTTGCCGTTCGCCATTTTAAATCGGGACTTGGCCAATTCAGGTGGCTACAAAAAAGTATATATTTTATGAACCTTGTTCAAACGGCTTCATTTAAGCAGCTTTGTGGAAAGATTGCAATACAGAAATAACAAGCCAAAATTCAGTGTGCGGACAGAATCGGAAAAACTAATTCCACTTCAGAAGACAGAGGATTTTAGGTGCTATATTGTGGTCAGATTGAGCACCACATGGGGACTTCCGGTGGCGGCCAAGGAGGTGTAGGTCGCACATTTGATAGCTCCAGCCTATAACGGACTTTTGGACTTTGTCCCCCCCGGTTTTTTTCGGATTTTATGAGATGAATCGGTGAAGTGTGAGACAGTAAGGAGAAATCCCCCTCCGTATGGAGAATTGGACCAGAAGTGGCCGTGTGAGATGGCAAAGCCCTATAAGGGAGACGCAAGCAGAGCTAGTAACACGGGACAGCATGGCGGGGCAGCAGGGCAGTGGGGAGACGGCACAGTGGTCGACGGAGTAGCTGGTGAAGTTTTTCGAGGATTGCTTTGCCAAGCTGAAGAAGGACACGCTGGACCCGATTAAGGCATCGATTGATCAAGTGGTTCAGAATCAGGAAACCCATGGGAGAGCGATGCAGGAGGTGGAACAAAAGTTGTCCGAGCACGAGGAGTATATAACTGTGCTGGAAAGCAAGGTGGGGATGATGAACGACCGCCAGAAAAGAATGCAGGAGAAGCTGGAGGAACTGGAGAATAGGTCCAGAAGGCAGAATCTCAGAATTGTTGGCCTCCCTGAAGGCAGTGAGGGATCGGGTGCGAGGGCCTATGTGACGGACGTATTGGAGAAGTTGATGGTGGCTGGGGTGTTCCGTCGGCCCCTGGAATTGGACAGAGCGCACAGAGCCCTCGCGAGGAAGCCCACAGCAAACGAGCCGCCAAGGGCCATGGTGGTACGTTTTCACCGTTTCATGGACCAGGAACACATTTTGCGTGGGCCAAGAAAGAACGGAGCAGCAAGTGGGAGAACTGTGAGTTGCGCATCTATCAGGACCTGGGAGCGGATTTGGCCAAGAGGCGAGCTGGGTTCAATCGGGCAAAAACAACCCTCTTTAAGAAGGGGGTGAAGTTCGGGATGCTGTACCCAGCCCGTCAGTGGGTCACACATGAGGAGCGGGACTTCTACTTTGAAACGCCAGACGAAGTATGGTCCATCATTAACGAAATGAAGCTGAAGGCGAATTAAAAGACACTTAAGCCTTGGAGAAGTACTGTGGCGGCAATTTGTGGTGCTGGATTGTATAAATTTAAGTAGCTCTATGTGAAATAATGGGCTGTGTGGATGGTTAAAGGTTGCTTTGTCTTGCAGGGACCTTGTTAGATGGGGGGGGGATGGGCTTTGAATTTGGTTCTGCTTTTTGGGTGACTATTTTTCTAAAGTGACTGTTTCTTCACTGTTTTTTCTGATGTTTGTTTACTGGAGGATTTTATGCAATAAAAATGTTTATTCATGTGGGGGGAGAGAGGAGAAAACAATAGGGAGACAGACTGCTTGGTGACAGGGGCGTGCGCTACCAAGTCAACATGGGTCAGCTGACTCTCAGAAGCGCAGTGGGGGGTGAGCAGGTGTTAAGCTGGAGCTTGATTTGGGGGATTGGGTTTCTAGTGTTGTTGCTGGGGGGGGGGAGGGAGAGCTGCTTTGCTGACGGGGGAGGAACTGTTACTAGGGGACAAATGGGAGGTCGGGAACGGCGGCGGCCCGAGTGGGGACGCGAGGAAGTGGAGGGCGCGAGCTCGAGGCTGGCCTAAAAAGGGTAATGGCTAGTAGGCGGGGGGGGGGGGGGGGCAGGTGGAAGCCCCCATCCAGGCTGATCACATGGAACGCGAGAGGATTGAATGAGCCGGTCAAGAGGGCTCACGTGTTCGCGCATTTGAGGGAACTGAATGTTAGACGTTTTAGTTGCTGTGATATGAAGAGTCTAAAGTTCTGTTCCTTTTTCACAAACACACATTTATTTCCTTCCAACAGCCTTTGCACAAAACTCTCACTATACATCACCTGACAGAGGCCACTTGAAGCCCCTTTACGTATCAGTGTCAATTAATGGATACTTAACATAAATGATACAACTAATTGCAATGACTCTTAACCCATTACCTAACAGTCTCCCCTTCCTTGGAGAGAAAAAAAATTGGGTGAAAACAAAATTTCAAGAAACTCAAAAACACACATGATTTCCCCCCCCTTTTTTTTGTTTGGACGAGAAGAAAAAAAAACAGTCACAGAAACAAGCGCCCTTCATTAACAATATACAAAAGTTTCTGTGAACTTGCCCCTCTTTTCGTAAAACAGTCTGACAGTTGATAGCTCCTGTCGACCCATTTAATTTTTATTATTTCCCCTCTGTCCAACATCTGCTTCAAACTTGCGATGTCAATCCGTAACCTCTTTTCATTGACACTTTTTGTAGAGTGCACATTTTCCCACAGGGATTTATTATCAATGTGACAGTCAATAGGTATATTACCCAAATCCCCTAATCCCAAAATTTCTGTCAATATCATACTTATATAAAAGGCTATATCCACCGCCTCTACAAGGCTTAACGTCTCAGCAGCCAAAGTGCTTTTTACCACTCTCCTTATTTTCTTTGTTTCCCACACAAGCGGGCAACATCTACCATTGTTCCCCAAAAGGAAAATTATAAAACCTCCTGCACTTGAAACCCCATCACATAAATTTGCGTAGGATGCATCACTATAAACTGAGTTTCAAGTGCCTAAAGTCACCTAAAATCGGGAACTTCAAAACACACTCCTGCATTTTTAGTTTGGCCAACGCTTTATTTGCTCTTATTATGTCTTCCACTTTGGGATCATTCATTTTGTACTCAATTCTAAGACATCAAAACTCACGTCCGGTCTAGTCTGTCTACCTAACAGTTCAGTTGCCCAATTAAACTTTGCAGTTGCTCTTTTTCTATCTTTGAAACCATTGCGTCTTTTTGTGAAACTCGGCCACAACTAACTGCTATTGGGCTGATGCTTTCCAAATAAGATTGCTGACGTAAAGTTGCCCCTAACTTAGTCTGTCCAATTTCCAGTCCAATATATTTAAATGCACCGGAAGCCTGACTTCCAACCCTGAATTCTTTCTTCAAACCACAGATTACAATAGCTTCAAAATCAGTAGTCCCACCCACAAAAAATCATCGACATGCATCATAAAAATGCCAGAAAGATTTCCTTTATAGTGCCAGTAAAACATTGCAGGATCTGCTTTCAACTGGCAACTGCCTAACTTTAACAAAACTGACCTTACCGAAAAATACCAGACTCTAGATGCATCATTTAATCTATATACACATTTGTTCAACTTCCAGAGTACCCCTTCTGTGTTAGCTGCTTCTTTAGGAGGACGCAGAAAAATGTCTCTCTGGAGCTGATGCCCCTGCAAAAAGGCACCTTTTATATCTATAGATTTGCATTCCCATGCCTTTGTGGCTAATAGAGCCAAGACGATCTTTAAGATAACCTTTCCAGCTGTCGGTGAATCTACCCTTAAATCCTGATCTTCTAAGTTTTCTTCAAATCCCCTTGCTACAAGCCTGGCCTTTGCCTTATAAGTTCCATCCGGAAGAACCTTTTCCGTGCAAATCCATCTGTGGGATAGAGCTCTTTGTCCCCTATCCGGTACTTCTGTGTATACCCCAAATTCACTCCAACTATGCAATTCTTGCTGTTTAGCTTCTTTGATAGGTTTTTCATCTAATTTATTTGAAGCCACCAAAATCTCACGTGCATGTGGGCTTCTACTCCTATTAGTATTCGTAGTCTTACTCATGTTCCGAGATCTTGGATAAACTACGTCCCCTCTCCCGCCTGGTATCTTGTTCTGTACTGCTACTGCTTGATCTTTCCCTTCTGCTGTGGGATGTCCTTTCAATAGTTCTCGACCTTTTCCTGCGGACCTGTTCACTATCCGATGTACTATCTGAACTGGCACTGCATTTCTGTGCCCTCCATTTTTGAACTTTGTTTTCCCAATCCATTGTCTTGACTCCTTCCCCTGAATGCTGTACATTCAACCAATGTTTATACTTTCCAGTGGCCTTCCCTGCTCTACTAATAACAGTTGCATCCTTCCATTGACTAGACACTTCAGGCAAGTATGTCACTTTTGTACCAACTTTTGGCAGTTGCCCTTTCGGAAAAATGGCCTGCTCTAATTCATCAGAAGTGTTGTGATCCTCCACAGAAACACTGTCTATAGCAGTTAATTGGTCCTCATAGTTTTGTAACACATGCGTACCAGATGACTCTGGTTCCTCGTCATGTCTGTCTGCTCTGTCTAAGTTTGAAAATTTGTAATCTGTACCCATTATCCTTGATGAATGTACCCTAACAGTTTGATTACCATGTTGCAAAATAATTGTTTTGCCATCTATGCCTATAATCTTCCCTGGGCCTTTCCATTCATTAGAATTGTCTCTCTTATAGTATACCATGCCTCCTTGCTGAAAAACGGCATCTGATGGCCGTACGTTATGTCTTAAAGCTCTGCGAATTCTTTCAGACTTCTGCTTCCAAAAAAGCTTTTCTACTGCGACGTAATGCATTTAAATGTTCAGCAAAACCAGAGTTAATTGTAGTCGCCTCCCAAGCTGGAGGCTGGTCATCCAAAATGGATGGAATTTTAGGATTTCTACCAAACACTAATTGATAAGGACTATAGCCCCCAACCATCTGCAATGAATTTGTTGCATGTACTGCCCATGCTAAAGCTGAATTTAGCCTGCAATTTGGTCGATCTGCCAAAATTTTCTGAAGCAGGTCATCAATGGCAGCATTTCTTTCACAGACACCATTACTAAATGGGCTTTCTGCAGCTGTATTCATAACTCTGATATTCATGTTTTCACACATATCCCTCAACTCATCATTAGCAAATTCTCCCCCATGGTCTGTAAGGAATTTTGCCGGTGGACCCATTCCTGTCCCTATCCATTTTTCCACTATTTGATCCAGAATTACTCTCTTTTCTTTACTTCGTACAATCGTTGATTGACTAAATCTGGTTGCTAAATCTACAAAATAAATATATTATTTGCTTTATCCCAGATCTTAAGGTCCATGGCCACAATGTCGTTAAAATCCCTGGCCAAAGGTAGGGTTACTATCGGTCGTGCTGGTTTGTACTTCCTACAAACTTCACAGCGGTCACTAACCTGTTCTATCAGTTTAGTATTGTCGTCATCCCTTACCCCTGCATCCTTTAATACATTTTTCAGCCTCCGAGGAGACAGATGTGCAAATTGCCTATGCAGTTTTAATACCACAAGCTTTTTATCAGCTAAAGTCCCATTTTCAACTGCCATTAACACATCCTTAACCACTCTACTTGAAATATTATTTGTCAGTAATGGAATACAATAGTGTCCCGACTGTGTAAATTATAAGTCCACCGTCTTTCCAAAAACTGTTGCCTTATCCTGTTTCATGTGTGCTTTCTTCATCGACGGTCTGCTCAGAAGCAAAGATATCTCACTTGATACAACATCCGTGCTAATGAAATGATTCACTCCGGCACTATTGCAAGGAATCACCACTCTTTTCAGCGACTTCAGAGTATTATCATCCCCAAACCTGAAATTTGTGGAACTTTCAAATTCCTTAACCTTGTTACGATTTTCAGTATTCAAAGAGTCCAGGTAACATTTTAACCAGTCAATTCCACACACAGTAGATGTGCAGCCACTGTCCAATACAGCACAGTTGAAGGATTCTGCAACCAACACCCTCATTACCGGCGTAAAACTGCTCGTCAATAGGACAATGCCTTCTTTCTGGTCACTATCTTTTTCCTCTTCTGACTCTTCCGTGTCATGTGTCGCTTCAAACACTATCATAACGAGTTGGACAGTTGAAAGCATAATAGTATTGAGAGTCACATCGAAAACATCGATTTATCATGCCCCGTGCATTTCTGGGGTTCATCTTCCTATTGTAGGTTCTAACTGGGTTTCTGTCGTCATAATTTCCTTGTCTCAGTCTCCTTCTATAGTCTTGAGCCCTGTTCGTAGCCATATGCTTTCGCCATCCTGTTAGTAGTGTATCTTCCATATTCTGCCTTATTGCAGGCTGACCTATTTGGGTCATCAGAGCCATCGGAATCGAATGTTTCCCCAGAAACTTTTGTAAAGCTTTTGTCGTCTGTTCGAATAAGGTATCCTTATCAGTAAACTGAACTCCTGTCAAAACCAGGAGCCTATCCATGTTGCTCACTCTAGCACAGTCAAGTAATTTAAAGGCCAAACTAGACTGTGGAAATTCCAGGTTGTGTTTCTGCAGTTTTTTCTGTAGTCTGCCAAATTCCATTATATAGTCTTCCATGGAGATAGCCTCCATTTTCCGGAACTTATCAAAATCCGACTATGCTTCATTTGCACTTAACAAGTCATCTTTCTTATAAATCCTATCCATATAATGCAATAAAGTCTCCAGATCTTCTTCTGAGTTTAACTCTTCCAATTCCAGCTCAGAAAGCACTTTGTTTCGGATTTTACTGTCATAAGGTAGAGAAAGAGCCAATGCCATACCTTGTTTTCTCTTTCCCAAAGCAGTTACCTTAGTCCACATAACTACTGCACTTCTCCATTGGTCGTACGATTCCCTTTCAGAAAATAAGGGAGGATAGTCATATCCAGCCATCTTTGTCCTCGGTTCAGCCATATATCCCCTTTTTCTTTTTCTTTTCTCACTCACTCCTTGGTTTGATCTGGAAAGTTGTATCTTTCAACCCTTCACATTTACACAGCAACCATCCTCTGCTACCAATTGTTAGGCGTTTTAGTTGCTGTGATATGAAGAGTCTAAAGTTCTGTTCCTTTTTCACAAACACACATTTATTTCCTTCCAACAGCCTTTGCACAAAACTCACTATACATCACCTGACAGAGGCCACTTGAAGCCCCTTTACGTATCAGTGTCAATTAATGGATACTTAACATAAATGATACAACTAATTGCAATGTCTCTTAACCCATTACTTAACACTGAAGGCGGACGTGGCAATGCTACAAGAGTCACACCTAAAGATTACAGAACAGACGAGATTGAGGAAGGACTGGGTTAGCCAAGTGTTCCACTCAGGACTGCACTCAAAGACCAGGGGGTAGCGATCTTGATCAGCAAACGAGTGGCATTCGAGGCAGGGAGAATCGTGTCAGACAAGGGGGGTAGGTACATAATGGTGAGTGAGAAGCTAGAGGGGGTGCGAGTGGTACTTGTGAACATGTATGCTCCGAATTGGGACAACGTGGAATTTATGAGGTGGGTGTTAGGTAAGATCCCAGGCTTAGAGTCACATAACCTGATCATGGGAGGCGACATCAATACAGTCATTGATCCGGAAGTGGACCGGTCAAAATCCAGGACAGGGAGGAGGCCAGCTGCGGCAACCGAATTGAAGGGTTTTATGGAATAGATGGGGGGAGTAGACCCATGGAGGTTTGCACAGCCGAGGACGAAGGAGTTTTCCTTTTTTTCACATGTCCACAAGGTATACTTTCGCATCGACTTTTTTGTTCTGAGCAGGACGCTAATACCGAAGGTGGTGGGTACGGAGTACTCGGCAATTGCAGTGTCGGATCATGCCCCACATTGGGTGGATCTACGGGTTAGTGTGGAGGGAGGGCAACGCCCGCTGTGGAGACTGGATGTGGGGTTGCTAGCGGACGAGGCGGTCTGTGGGTGGGTTAAAAAGTCCATCCAGAACTACCTGTAAACAAACGATATGGGGGAGGTCGCTGCAGCGACGGTCTGGGAAGCTTTGAAGACAGTAGTCAGAGGGGACTTAATCTCGATACGGGCCCACAAAGGAAAGGCAGAACGGGCTGAGAGGGTCAGGTTAGTTGAGGAGATACTCCAGCTGAACAGGAGATACTTGGATACGCGGATGCGGGGCTACTGAGGGAGCGGCGGAGGTTACAGTTGGAGTTTGGCCTGTTGACCACAGGGAAAGCAGTGGAACAGTTGAGGAAGGCAAGGGGGGTGATCGATGAGTACGGGGAAAAGGCAAGCAGAATGTTGGCGTACCAGTTCAGGAAAAGAGAGGCGGCCAGGGAGATGGGTAAAGTAGAGTAGAGACGGTAATACTGTCCTGGACCCAGCGGGGGTGAACGAGGTGTTTAAGGACTTTTATAGTAAATTACATGAGTCGGAGCCCCCGGCTGGGGTGGAGGGGATGAGGCAGTTTCTGGATCAGTTGAGGTTCCCGAGGGTGGAGGAGGACCTGGTGGAGGGGCTGGGAGCCCCAATTGAGATTGAGGGAATAATCAAGGGGCTGGAGGGCATGCAGTCGGACAAGGCCCCGGGGCCTGACGGCTACCCGGTGGAACTCTATAAGAAGTTTTCAGACATATTGAGCCCACTGTTGGTGAAGACATTTAACGAGGCAAGAGAGAAGGAAGTCCTCCCCCCAACAATGTCGCAGGCCTCGATTTCATTGATCCTGAAACGGTAGAAGTATCCGGAGCAATGCGGGTCATACAGGCCGAATTCTCTACTGAATGTGGATGCCAAACTGCTGGCTAAGATACTGGCCACAAGGATAGAGGGTTGTGTCCCGGGGGTGATAGGGGAAGACCAGACAGGATTTATTAAGGGCAGGCAACGCAAGGCCAATGTTCGAAGGCTTCTAAATGTTATTATGATGCCCTCAGAAGGAGAGGAGGTGGAGGTAGTGGTAGCGATGGATGCTGAGAAGGCTTTTAATCGGGTGGAGTGGAATTACCTGTGGGAGGCGCTGGGAAGGTTTGGGTTTGGTGAGGACTTTATTGATTGGGTGCAGTTGCTCTATCAGGCACCAGTAGCGAGTGTGCGTACAAACGGCTGAGGTCGGGGTATTTTAAACTACACCGAGGGACAAGGCAAGGGTGCCCCCTCTCCCCGTTACTGTTTGCTCTGGCCATAGAGCCATTGGCAATGGCCTTAAGAGCCTCTAGGAACTGGAAAGGGCTTTTTCGGAGGGGAGAGGGGGCGAAGCACCGGTTCTCGCTCTCCGCAGACGACTTGCTCTTGTACATTTCGGACCAGTTGGAGGGGATGGGGGAAGTAACGTGAATCTTGGGGAAATTTGGCAATTTTTCTGGCTATAAATTGAACATGGGGAAAAGCGAGATGTTCGCGATCCAGGCAAGAGGGCAGGAGAAGAGACTGGGCGAGCTGCCGCTTAGAATGGTAGGGAAGAGCTTTCGATATCTGGGAATCCAGGTGGCCCGGGAATGGGAGGCACTGCACAAGCTAAACCTATCCCGGTTGGTAGAACAAATGGAAGGGGACTTTAAGAGATGGACATGCTCCAGCTATCACTGGCGGGGAGGGTACAGACCGTGCAAATGACGGTCCTCCCCAGATTTCTGTTTGTCTTTCAGTGCCTCCCCATCTTCATCCCTAAGGCCTTTTTCAAGCGGGTGAATAAGATTATTTTGGGCTTTGAGTGGGCGAGTAAAAGCCCACGAGTGAACAAAGCATTGATGGAGCGCAGTCGGGGGGAGGGTGGGTTGGCACCGCTGAACTTCTGCAATTACTACTGGGCGGCTAATATAGCCATGATTAGGAAGTGGGAAGTGGGGGAGGGGTCGGCATGGGAGCGGATGGAGGCGGTGTCATGTAAAGACACCAGTTTGGGCGCACTGGTAATGGCATCTCTAACGTTCTCGCCGGCCCGATACTCCACAAGTCTGGTGGCAGTGGCGGCTCTGAGGATCTGGGGGTAATGGAGGAGATATAAGAGTGGGGAGGGAGCATCGATTTGGACCCCGATTTATAATAACTACAGGTTTGTACCGGGTAGGCTAGATGGCAGGTTCCGGAGTTGGCAGAGGGCAGGAAATAGAAGGATGGGGGATCTATTTTTGACAGGAGCTTTCCCAGCTTGAAAGCTTTGGAGGATAAATTTAAATTGCCAGCAGGGAATGTTTTTAGGTATTTACAGGTGCGAGACCTCCTGAGGAAACAGGTGCCGGCCTTTCCGCTGCTGCCACCAGGGTGGATACAGGATAGATCCGGGAGTTCAGGGGGCGAAAGAGGCCGACGTCTTGGCCTTTGCCTCCCTGGTAGCCCAGAGATGGATCTTGTTAATGTGGAGGGACCCAAGTGTAGAGACCTGGGTTAGTGACATGGCTGGGTTTCTCAGTCTCGAGAAAATAAAGTTTGCCTTAAGAGGGTCAATGTTGGGGTTCACCTGGAGCTGGCAGCCGTTCGTCGACCTTCTTGGGGAAAACTAAAATGTCAGCAGATGCAGTATTCCAAGGGGGAGGGGGTGGATTGTTGTTGTATGGTTGAGGTGTGTGAAGATTGGGCTGGGGGGAGAAAAGTTTATTTTACCATGTTGATGTCATTGTTTATGTTACTGTTATAAAAGTTTTCAAATACCTCAATAAAATGTTATTAAAAAAAAAAGATTGAGCACCACATAGCAAAGCATTGCACAAAAGAAAAATGATCACACTGCTTTAGGGTGATGAAGGTAACATCTCGTAGGATAATGGATTATTATCTCACATACTGAAAGAAAGCACAGAATGTCAAAAGGTACCTTCCTCACTCTACATCAGCAAAGTAGCCAAAATACATGAGTGGTTTGAATCTTGTTTTCAAAAAAATTTTGAACAAAACAAAATGTTTTAACAATACCAGATGTTTGGGAGTGCATCGGCGCTTACTTATAAAATCAGTTCCTTTCTTCATTAGATCTATTTTAGGAACATAGGAACAGGAGTAGGCCATTCAGCCCCTCGAGCCTGTCCCACCATTTAATGAGGTTATGGCTGATCTGTGATCTAACTCCATATACCTACATTTGGCCTATATCCCTTAATACGTTTGCTTAACAAAAATCCATCTATCTCAGATTTAAAATGAACAATTGATCTAGCTTCAACTGCTATTTGTGGGAGAGAGTTCCAAACCTCTATTACCCTATGAACATCCGAACATCTCTCCTGAACTGTTTAGCCCTAATCTTTAGGCTATGCCCCTAGTTTTAGAATTTACAACCAGTGAAAATAGTTTATCTTCATCTACCCTGCCATTCCCATTTCAGTCAGGTCACCCCTTAACCTTCTAAATTTTAACAAAAACAGCTTTAATTTGAGCAATTTCTCCTTGTAACTCAACCCCTGTAATCCAGGTATAATTTTTGTGAACCTACGTTGCACTCCCGCCAAGGCCTAAATATCCTTCCTAAGATGTGGTGCCCAGAACTGCTCACGGTACTCAAATTGGGGCCTATCCAGGGTTTTGTATAGCTGCAGCCTAACCCTGTCTCTTTGTATTCCAGTCCTCTAGATATAAAAGTTAACATTTCATTATCCTTTTTGATTATTTTCTGCACTTGTTCCTGACATTTTCAGGACCTCTGCACCTGAACCCCCAAATCTCTTTGGACTTCCACTATACCTAACCTCTTTCCATTTATAAAGTAGTCTGCTAGAATAAAGAATAAAGAAAAATTACAGCACAGGAACAGGCCCTTCGGCCCTCCAAGCCTGCGCCGATCCAGATCCTCTATCTAAAACTGTCGCCTATTTTCTAAGGATCTGTATCCCTCTGCTCCCTGCCCAGTCATGTATCTGTCTAGATACATCTTGAATGAGGCTAACGTGCCCGCCTCTACCACCTCCGCCGGCAATGCATTCCAGGCACCCACCACCCTCTGCATAAAGAACCTTCCACGCATATCTCCCTTAAACTTTTCCCCTCTCACCTTGAACTCGTGACCCCTAGTAATTGAGTCCCCCACTCTGGGAAAAAGCTTCTTGCTATCCACCCTGTCTATACCTCTCATGATTTTGTAGACATCAATGCTCTATCCTTTTTTAGTCCAAACCCTCACACGTGCTGATATTAAATTCCATCTGCCATAATTTTGCCCATTCACCTCGTCTGTAAATATCTCCTTGCAATGTTCTGCTATCATCTCGCCTGCCTACAATGCCACCTAACTCTGTTTCATCTGCAAATGTGGATATTTTTAAAATTTTCCTCCTCTCATCACGTGTTTTCTGTTCTTTCATTTTACTTCCTAGTCCAGACTCGTGTCTTCTGCTTTGTAAATCCTCCCCTATTATTGCTGTTAATTAATTTTGAGGCCTACAACACAGAAAATCAATCTAGGCCACACTAGTGCTATTCATTGTTTTCCCAATAATTGGATGACATCCTTAATATTTAAGGATTAACTACAAAAGTAGGGTTTGAATAGAGGATGAGTGGGTTTGTGAGTGATAGGATCTAAAACACCGTTATGGAATGTGATTATAAGGGGGAGGTATCAGGGATTTGTAAACCAATATCAACACTTACTTCCAGAGTCCCACTTCCAGAAGCAACACCTCACAAAATGCTGAAATTTAAGCTCCTAATGATCTTTCACTTACCCAGATTTTGAGGATCCTTCTTCCTCTGGTCCCATTTCTGACTATCTAAATAAGCTGCAGAGAGCAGGCACCTTTTGGCTGCTAGAAGAAAAAGAAAAATATGTGTTAGTACATGGGCAGAAGAAGTGTGGTGCAAACCATGCAACCAACAGACAACCGTTTAAAGGTACTTATGCCATTCTGAGGCAACCCTCTGCCCCTCCACCACCAGTCATGGAGTCTATTGTAAAATAAAATAACCTTAGACAATAAAGAAAATAATTCTTTTCAATTCCTCTACAGCTCCCACTGGCAATCAAACACCTCTCGGTGACCAACTAACTGATATTACTACCACCTAAGGTCTGTAACTTGAGATGCGTTCCAAGTACAGGAATATGTCTGGCTCACTTTTGAACATTGTAGCAAATAAAACACACTGCATTTGCTGACAACCTATTCTAGAGGTCAGTGACCGTGAATACCATAGTACGAAGTCTTACAACACCAGGTTAAAGTCCAACAGGTTTGTTTCGATGTCACTAGCTTTCGGAGCGCTGCTCCTTCCTCAGGTGAATGAAGAGGTCTGTTCCAGAAACACATATATAGACAAATTCAAAGATGCCAAACAATGCTAGGAATGCGAGCATTAGCAGGTGATTAAATCTTTACAGATCCAGAGATGGGGTAACCCCAGGTTAAAGAGGTGTGAATTGTATCAAGCCAGGACAGTTGGTAGGATTTCGCAGGCCAGATGGTGGGGGATGAATGTAATGCGACATGAATCCCAGGTCCCGGTTGAGGCCGCACTCATGTGTGCAGAACTTGGCTATAGGTTTCTGCTCGGCGATTCTGCGATGTCGCACGTCCTGAAGGCCGCCTTGGAGAACGCTTACCCAGAGATCAGAGGCTGAATGCCCTTGACTGCTGAAGTGTTCCCCGACTGGAAGGGAACATTCCTGCCTGGTGATTGTTGCGCGATGTCCGTTCATTCGTTGTCGTAGCGTCTGCATGGTCTCGCCAATGTACCACGCTTCGGGACATCCTTTCCTGCAGCGTATGAGGTAGACAACGTTGGCCGAGTCGCACGAGTATGTACCGCGTACCTGGTGGGTGGTGTTCTCACGTGTAATAGTGGTATCCATGTCGATGATCTGGCACGTCTTGCAGAGATTGCCATGGCCGGGTTGTGTGGTGTCGTGGTCACTGTTCTGAAGACTGGGTAGTTTGCTGCAAACAATGGTTCGGTTGAGGTTGCGCGGTTGTTTGAAGGCAAGTAGTGGGGGTGTGGGGATGACCTTGGCAAGATGTTCATCGTCATCAATGACGTGTTGAAGGCTGTGAAGAAGATGACGTCGTTTCTCCGCTCCGGGGAAGTACTGGACGACGAAGGGTATGCTGTCGTTTGTGTCCCATGTTTGTCTTCTGGGGAGGTCGGTCCGGTTTTTCGCTGTGGCGCGTTGGAACTGTCGATCGATGAGTTGAGCGCCATATCCCGTTCGTACGAGGGCATCTTTCAACGTCTGTAGATGTCTGTTACGCTCCTCCTCGTCTTAGCAGATCCTGTGTATACAGAGCGCTTGTCCATAGGGGATGGCTTCTATAATGTGTTTAGGGTGGAAGCTGGAGAAGTGGAGCATCATGAGGTTATCCGTGGGTTTGCGGTAAAGCGAAGTGCTGAGGTGACCATCCTTGATGGAGACGAGTGTGTCCAAGAATGCAACTGATTTTGGCGAGTAGTCCATGGTGAGTCTGATGGTTGGATGGAACTTATTACGACAACGAATGAACGGACATCGCGCAACAATCACCAGGCAGGAATGTTCCCTTCCAGTCGGGGAACACTTCAGCAGTCAAGGGCATTCAGCCTCTGATCTCCGGGTAAGCGTTCTCCAAGGCGGCCTTCAGGACCCGCGACAACGCAGAATCGCCGAGCAGAAACTTATCGCCAAGTTCCGCACACATGAGTGCGGCCTCAACCGGGACCTGGGATTCATGTCGCATTACATTCATCCCCCACCATCTGGCCTGCGAAATCCTACCAACTGTCCTGGCTTGATACAATTCACACCTCTTTAACCTGGGGTTACCCCATCTCTGGATCTGTAAAGATTTAATCACCTGCTAATGGTCGCATTCCTAGCATTGTTTGGCATCTTTGAATTTGTCTATATATGTGTTTCTGGAACAGACCTCTTCATTCACCTGAGGAAGGAGCAGCGCTCCGAAAGCTAGTGACATCGAAACAAACCTGTTGGACTTTAACCTGGTGTTGTAAGACTTCGTACTGTGCTCACCCCAGTCCAACGCCGGCATCTCCACATCGTGAATACCATGTCATTGCATTTGGCCCAACTCTATGCTGTCCAAATCAGCACTCATCTCCCCTGTCCCTCTATCTTAAGTAACCCATTCAAGTGGCCAGAATCTTTTCTCTTCATTATGACCTCAGTCATATTTTCACAAATGCCACACATTTCCAAAATAAGATGCCCATACTCTCTAAGGCTGCCCTGAAAGCTAAGAACTCTTATCAATTGAGAGGCCTCAGCTCTTTTTCAGCTGAACTCAAAATCTGGCTGAAGGAATACAAATTCAATCTTGTGAATATACTAAGGGCATATTACAAAGGAATATATTTTGTATCAATCATCCTTAGGAGATGCCTCACTGTTTTAATATTTACAACACCAGGTTAAAGTCCAACAGATTTGTTTCAAATCACTAGCTTCCGGCATCTCCACATCATGTTTAATATTTGTCTGATCACTATTTCAAATTAAGCTGCACTGTTGAAAATTACTAAAATGACTCAATCTCAATGTTTCAGATCATAAGAGTTACAGAATCCCTACAGTGCAAAAGGAGGCCATTCAGCCCATCAAGTTTGCACCGAGCTTTGAATGAGCGCACTGTCCATTTACAAGTGTCCAACTTGGCCTTATCCCCGTAATCCCATAACCCAACCTGCACATCCCTGGGCATTAAGGGGCAATTTAGCAAGGCCAATCCACCTAACCGGCACCTCTTTGGACTGTGGGAGGAAACCGGAACACCCATAGGAAACCCACGCAGACATAGGGAAGAAGTGCAATCTCCACACAGACCGCCACCCGAAGCCGGAATTGAATTCTGGTCTCTGGCGTTGGGAGTCAGCAGTGCTAATCACTGTGCCACCGTGCCGCCCAGGATCTCCAGCATGCTCCCATGTACACACTGCAGCTACCACACACAGACAAAATAACATTTGTCACATACTATTTTAAGCTTACATTTCTGGCCATCACCCATTGAGACAATAAATGTAAAAATGTTTCAACATTACTGCCTTGCCATGCATCAAAGTTCAGTGAGCCACTCCTCGGTAGTCACAAATAATCCTTTACGAATTCAGCTCGCAACCTCAGCTCTGCTGCCAGGTGTTTTAATAAGGGGTGAAGGTACATTTTAAAAGAAAGTTACCCCTGGGCAGTTTTACAGATCTTCTAAACCAGGTTTTTTTTAAAGTGCGGTTGGTCGCGGGCGGGTGTTGGCCCAACAACCCCGACTAGCATTTTTATTGAGAATGGGAGCCACGTTCACCTTTTAAATGAGAAGAAATAAGGCTATGTGTATTATTCCGGCCAGCAGCAGTGAGCAGGTCATGCGCCCTGCACGTACGCTAGTTGTCAAGTGCCCTCATTGTACATTCTTTTGACGCCAAATCATGGAGGAAAGCTTCTTCCATTTTCTAGCTGCTGGCAAACAAGGCAAGAGGACTGTGAAGGTGAATCGTTTTCTTACAAGTAAGATGGCCAGAGACACAAATAGGCAGTGTACCTACTGGACAGGATCTCACAACAGAATCTGCTGCAGAGAGCTGCTCAGTAGAGTCCAGGGCAGTGCTAGTGTTGGTTCTGCACAGAGCTCCAGGGCCTATGGTTAACAGCCAACAAAGAAGAAACTTAACTCAGGAACAAAGCAGTAATGAAATGAAATGAAAATCGCTTATTGTCACGAGTAGGCTTCAATAAAGTTACTGTGAAAAGCCCCTAGTCACCACATTCCGGCGCCTGTTCGGGGAGGCTGGTACGAACCGTGCTTCTGGCCTGCCTTAGTTTGCTTTAAAAGCCAGCGATTTAGCCCAGTGTGCTAAACCAGCCCCTATAAAGATGATTTCTTGTGTTATGGTTCTGTCAATTGTGCCAATGCAAATAAGGATGCAAAAGCCATGTGTTATATGCAGGTAAATATTGGCAAATGAGGGGAGAAGTTTCAGATTTTGAAAGAGAAGTGGTGGGTGAAAAATTCCTTTTTAAGTTGGGACCCCAGAGTCAGTTATTAACGTACAACTGACTCCAAATCAAAAGATGACACTGCTGTATCAGAACTATGATACCATATTAAAAACACGCCAAAAGCCCACGAGGCTGTCAGCATTCTAGAGTTGCAACTTCCAGGAGTATCTAGTGCTGAGTAAAACAAGCCCTTCACGACGACCTACATATGCAAGGTGGGATTTTCCGTTCTCACAATGATGAAAACAGCACAAAAGAACTGGCTGAAGTCTGCACCTGATATGTGTATTGCCCTCTCCTCCTGTGAACCTGACTGGTGGGATTATTAGGACCAAAAAGGCTCTCCTTTCGCAATAAAGGTAAGCGAATGTGGCATGTGTTGTGAAGCTCGGTCGGTGTGGGTCGCGAAGGTGGGACGTTTGGCAAAACTGGGTCCCGGGCAAAAAAGTTTGAAAAACACTGTTCTAAACAGTTTCAGACCATTATTAGCAAAGCCCAACTTAACGTTCCTCTTTATGTACAGCAATATCTCAAGGAGCTGCGCGAAAGTGTTATCAGACAAAAACTGACACTGAGCCAAACATGGGAGGTATTAAGAAGGATTATTAAAAACTTGGTAAAAGAGGTGAGTTTTACGGAGTGGTGAGTGACATTTGGTGCAGGTTAGGATAAGATCAGGAGATTTCTGGGTGAGTTGAAGTTTGAGGGTGAAAGACGAGAGACAGCGCAGCAGAGTTCTGAAATATTTAAGCGTGGAGGAGTCAAAGGCATGAATGAGAATTTCAGTGCAAATAGACCAAACCAGGGGCAAGATGGATGGCATTACAGAGGCAGAAGTCAGTACATTTTGTAACGGTGGGGATAAGGGATAGGAAGTTCACCCAAGGCCAATAAGATGCCAAAGTTGCAAATGCTCAACTTTCAGCTGATACAGTGGCTGGACAGGGAAGAAACCATTGGCAAAGTTATGGAGTATGTGACAGGACACACAGGCAATAGCTCCAGTCTTCCCAATGTTTAACTGGAGGAAATTGTGCTTCATCCACGACTGGATATTGGACAAGCAGTCTGACAACACAGGGCAGTTAATGGGTTGTAACAAGAGGTGGGTGTCTTCAGCGTACATGTGTTTGGATGATGTCCCCAAAAGGCAGCACATAGAGAGGATATAGGAGCTAAGGTTAGGTCTCCAGGAGTAATTTAGCTGGGGTAAGAAGAGAGGCTATTTTTGGAGTTGCTTTAGCTGTGTATGGATAGGTAAACAAGGGCAGTTCCAATCAGCTGGACATGGGAGGAGAGGCCTTGGAGCTGGATGACAGGGGTTACGGTTGCAGAGTCGTCAAGAAATACCAGGACATTTATGACTTTGGCTAGTGCCATTCCGGTGCATTTACAGGAAGAAAAACTGATTGAGAGATTGAAACATGGAGACAAGGGAAAGATGAACACAAATTTGGGAGGCAATATCATAACTTTGGAGTGGAAGGAGAGATTGGCGATAGGCAGTATTTTTCAAGGGCAGAGGAAATGAGGACAGATTTTTGAGGAGGGAGGTGATGACAGAGGTCTTGAAAAGCAGGCGGAACAATAATATTTAATAAAGAGAAACAATTTACAAGTTAGCTAGATTTGGGATCAGGTCGGGGCGAGGATAGACTATGGTTTAGTGGAAATGGAGATGATAGCCAGATATGAGACCCATGGACAAGATAGACACTGGGGGAGCTGGAGAGAATTAGAAGATGCTGGGGCTGAGGAACCCAAGGGCAAGTTTGACTTGGTTGGCAAGGCAAGGGGAATGTATCAGAAGCAACTGAACAGTTGATCTTAATATTCTTGATGAAATATTCCATGAACTCACTGCACTTGCTATTACAAGGGAATACAAAGGGGGCAGGGAATCAGTTTAAGGGGACAGATGGTGGCAAAGAAAAGGAGCACGATCATCATTGATTAGTTGTGAGCGGACAACAAGGCTCAATAAGTGCTTAATGTGGTCCAACCATATATGGCAATGGACAGCCATCAAGTGCCAAATAGATGCTTGCCCAGGTTTGAAAGGAAAACAAATTCGGACATACTGGGAGAATAACCAGGCCAGGATAAAAATGAGTTTTTTGGCACCATAAGTTGCTTTGAGGGGGGTGATTGAACACAGAGGTATTGGCCTAGATCTTGTGGTCAGCGGCAAGATCACAGCACTTGCTGCTGACCTCAAGCAGCTTGCAAAAATCTAGTTAAACAGCTGATCACATTGAAGAATTCCCACAGACTGCGAACCATGAAGTAACAAGTAGGTTTTTCCATTTGCATTGTGGCGCAGTGGTCAGCACTGCTGTCTCACGGCACCGAGTGCCCGGGGGCAATCCCGGCCCCGGGTCACTGTCCATGTAGAGTTTGCACATTCTCCATGTGTCTGCATGGGTCTCATCCCCACAACCCAAAGATGTGCACGGTAGGTGGATTGGCCACGCTAAATTGCCCCTTAATTGGAAAAATACATGTTAAAAAAGTTTTTAAAGTTTTGTCATAAACTTCTTATAATTTTACAGAAAGCAAAATAAATCCTGGGACATATATGATTGATAAAGGTGGAAAGGTAAATAGCAAACAATCAGAAAAACATTATTTTAATAACCAATGGAATTGCATCAATAATGGAGACATTTGAATTTCCACAAATGTAAAATTAATTTTCCATGGCCAGAGAGGTTGTTCAGGAGTCATTGTGAGTTAAAAATCCTGTTAACAAAGCATTTGATATTTCCAAGGAATCATCCAGACAGAGGAACAGCTTCTTCCCCACAGCTACTAGACTCCTCAGTGACTCCCCCTCGGACTGATCCGTTCCCTGTAAGAACACTATTCACTATGCCCTGTGCTGCTCTTGCTCATGTATTTGCTGTTTGGCCCTTGTTCCGCACTGCAACCAATCACTATTTGTGAATATACTTTGTTGATTATTATTTTTGTCCACTGTGTACGTACTGTGTTCGTTCCCTTGGCCGCAAAAAATGCTTTTCACTGTACTTCGGTACATGTGACAATAAATCGATCATGATATGGAGACCGGGGTGGGCACTAAGAAGTCTTACAACACCAGATTAAAGTCCAACAGGTTTGTTTGGAATCAAGAACTTTCGGAGCATAGCTCCTTCACCTGTTAAAGGAGTTACACTCCAAAAGCTAGTGATTCCAAACTTAACCTTGTGTCGTAAGACTAATAAATCAATCAATTCAGGAGTCTGGTAACAGCGGGAAGAAGCTGTTTTTGAATCTGTTAGTGCGTGTTCTCAGACTTTTGTGTCTTCTGTCTGATGGAAGAGGTTGGAAGAGGAGTAACCCGGGTGGGAGGGGTCTTTGATTATGCTGCCCGCTTTCCCAAGGGAGCAGGAAGTGTAGACAGAGTCAATGGATGGGATGTGGGTTTGCGTGATCAACTGGGCTGTGTACATGACTCTCTGTAGGTTCTTATGGTCTTGGGGCAAGCAGTTGCCATACCAGGCTGTGATGTAGTCAGATAGGATGATTTCTATGGTGCATCTGTAAAAATTGGTAAGAGTCAATTTGGAGGTGCCAAATTTCCTAATTTTCCTGAGCAAGTATAGGCGCTGTTGTGCTTTCCTGGTGGTAGCGTCGACGTGGGTGGACCAGGACAGTTTGTTGGTGATGTGCACACCTAGGAACCTGAAGCTGTCAACCATCTCCACCTCAGCTCCGTTGATGCAGACAGGAATGTGTACAGTACTTGCTTCCTGAAGTCAATGACCAACTCCTTAGTTTTGCTGACATTGAGGGAGAGATTGTTGTCATTGCACCATGCCACTAGGTTCTCTATCTCACTCCGGCACTCTGACTCATCGTTTGCCACAAAGCTTTATTGCTAAGTATGGAATGGTACTTGTTAAGTCCCAATCTGTTCCGTGGTGACTGACCATAAGGCCACTTCATTAGGAGATGCGTCACACATCTTGCTGATGTCGGCCTTCAAATCTATTGTCTTCTTGCTAGGACCATCTGCCTCTTCCATTGTTCCAGATTCATACACTTAAGAGGGATGACAGCCTGCAACACTATCGCGGGAGGCACGGTAGCACAAGTGGATAGCACTGTGGCTTCACAGCGCCAGGGTCCCAGGTTTGATTCCCCGCTGGGTCACTGTCTGTGCGGAGTCTGCACGTTCTCCCCGTGTTTGTGTGGGTTTCCTCCGGGTGTTCCGGTTTCCTCCCACAGTCCAAAGACGTGCTGGTTAGGTGGATTGTCCATGATAAATTGCCCTTGGTTTAGCACAGTGGGTTAAATAGCTGACTTGCAATGCAGAACAATGCCAGCAGCGCAGGTTCAATTCCCGTACCAGTTTCCCCGAACAGGCGCCGGAATGTGGCAACTAGGGGCTTTTCACAGTAACTTCATTGAAGCCTACTTGTGACAATAAGCGATTATTATTATTATGTACCGAAGTACAGTGAAAAGTATTTTCTCCAGCCGAGGGAAAGTACACAGTATGTACATAGTAGACAAAAACGCTCTGCAGTTTCTTGCAATCTTGGACCGAGCAGTTGCCATACCAGGCTGTGATGCAGCTGGATAGGATGCTCCCTAACGCACATGAAAAAAAAGATGAAAATCGCTTATTGTCACAAGTAGGCTTCAATGAAGTTACTGTGACAAGCCCCTAGTTGCCACATTCCGGCGCCTGTTCGGGGAAACTGGTACGGGAATTGAACCCGCGCTGCTGGCATTGTTCTGCATTGCAAGTCAGCTATTTAACCCACTGTGCTAAACCAGCCCCAATGTGACAATAAATTAAATCAAATCAAACCAGATTTGGATTTGTTTTGTCACATGTACCGAGGTTCAGTGAAAAGTATTGTTCTGTCTACAGTCCAGGCATATCATTCCCTACATGAAAAAAAACATAGGGCATTCATAAATACACAATATTAATACATATACACAGTTTGGTGTAGCATACGGAGGGCAGTACTACTCAGTAGTGAAGATGTATATAAAGAGATCAGTTCAGTCCATAAAAGGATAACTCAGGCATCTGGTAACAGCGGGGAAGAAGCTGTTTTTGAATCTGTTAATGCATGTTCTCAGGCTTATGTATATGCTGCCCAATGGAAGAAGATGGAAGAGTGACTAAGCTGGTTGGGAGGGGTCTTTGATTATGCTGCCCGTTTTCTCAAGGCAGCGGGAGGTATAGATAGTCAATGGATGGGCGGTGGGTTTGTGTGATGGACTGGGCTGTGTCCACGACTCTCTGTAGTTTCTTATGGGCTTGGGCCGAGCAGTTGCCATACCAGGCTGTGATGCAGCCAGATAGGATGATTTCTATGATGCATCTGTAAAAATTGGTAGGAGTCAATGTGGACATGCTGGATTTCCTTAGTTTCCTGAGAAAGTATAGGTGCTGTTGTGCCTTCTTGGCCATAGCGTTGACGCGGGTGAACTGCGACAGATTGTTGGTGATGTGTACCGCGAGGAATGTGAAGCTGTTAACCATCTCCACCTTGGCTCCGTTGGTGCAGACAGGAGTCTGTACAATACTTCACTTCCTGAAGTCAAGGACCGGCTCTTTAGTTTTGCTGACATTGAGGGAAAGATTGTTGTCATTACACCACTTCACTGGGTTATCTCCGTCCTGTACTCTGACTCATCGATGTTCCAGATCCGACCCACTGCGATCGTGTCATCAGCAAACTTGTAGATGGAGTTGGGAGCCAAATTTTGCCACACTGTCGTGTGTATCTAGGGAATACTTTAGGGGGCTAAGTATGCAGCCTTGCGGGGCCCCGGTATTGAAGACTATAGTGGAGGAGGTAGACCAGGGTTTGTCTATTGTTGTCCACTACCAGCTCCTTGGAGGCATAGTGAGAACTCGGGACACTTTGGGATGCCAATGAGCCTTGGCAGGAACTTAATGAAACGGCCCATCGATATGTGAACGAGACAGAAAGTCAGAATAGAGCCCCATAGGCCCCGAAAAGGAAAGCACCCGGACCACCGAATGCACACGCAGTACCCAACCCAATGAACCCCATCACCACGCAGCGTAGAGTAATAACAGAAGACCAACCAGATTTTGTGTCCACCACCCCACTAACCATCACCCAGTTAAGAGATGCCCGCGATAAAATTGAGACTTTTCACCCCACGTCAGACCCACACCACTTTTTTGAATGAGTTAGGCAACAGACCCTCATGTACAGTCTGGACGAGCAGGAAGAAGTAAAGCTCATAGTGATGAGCCTTGACCCGTCAGTTAGTTCAGCCCTTCCCGACCCCCAAAATGTAGGAGTAGGTAGCCTCCAAGATATGAAAACAGCCATTTTAGACGCCATTGGCTACAATAGAGGAGATCGGTAGAAGGACTCAACCGGTGCAGACAGAAAAAGGGAGAGCATCCAACAGCGTTTGCTGGACGCCTCTGGATCCACTTTACCGCAGTATTCGGTGATTTAGCCCGCGCCCGTTTATCGACAGACGGTACGGCCAAATGGACCCGTATTCTAGTCTCCCATGCCACGGAGGCAGGACAAAAGACCTGTACAAATTACGACACCTCAGACCCGGCACACAATGAAGTGTGGGTACTGAAGCGATTATCTAGAGCATGGGAACAGTCCCTACAGAGAAAGACAGAGCAGGAAAGAGTCGATGCCAACATGAATCCAGTAAGGGCGCACCAAGACCACCCATGGGTAAATGCAGGCAGAAGTAACACACAGCATCCTAAAGCGCAAGAATGTTACAATTGTGGACAGAAAGGACATTACGCATGAGAATGCAATGTCTCCCCGAAACAGCAGTGGAATCAGCCCACAAATGCCCCCGCTAGAAACAATGCCAGACCCATCCACAGTGTTAGCGCCCGAGCAGATAATTTGGCCATAAACGGCACCACTTGGGTCTGCGTTACCCTTTGGGATAAGTCTGGAAGACCGGTAGTTGCAGGCACAATCCGGGGACACCCAGTAGAGTTCCTTTGGGACACAGGAGGGTCCTGAACCACGTCAAACTCTTCCGAGATGTACCAGCGAGATACATGGCCCACTATAGACACCATTACCCTTAGTGGCTTTACAGGTCATCTCCAGCATTACAGCCCCTGTGGATGACCAGATCGGCAACATTAAAACGAAACACTCTGTCGTTTTGGTAGTTTTACCCCAGACAGCAGAACACATCTAGGGAATAGATTTTATGAGCTCACACAACCTTTCTTTCGACCCCGTAAATAAATGTGTGTGGAAAATGGCTAGAGCAGCACGAGCCCCCGCCACGCTCACAGTAGGAGACTACGCACACAGGATTAGCTCAGTGGGAGAGTACTGGTTTGATCCACAAAACATTACCACAGACAAAACAGTTAGAGAAGTCTTGAAAAGACAAAGCATCGTTTGCCCAGCACAAGCACGATTGCAGTAAAATCCCAGGAGTGGTTAACATTACAGGTCCCGATCCTAAGCCCCAGAAACAATACGGCTTTCCCCAGCAAGCCGAGGGAGAGACAGCCAAAGTAATCCAGAGTTTATTGAACCAAGGAGTGATTCAGCCCGTAGCATCAACGAACAATGTCCCGATTTGGCCCGTAAGGAAACCGTAAGGCGACTGACCATTGATTACAGGGAATTAAACAAAGTGACTCCGTTAGCAGCCCCCACTGTTGCCACGAGTCCCGAGACCATGTTAAAACAAGGACTCCAATCAAGATTTTTCAGGGTTTTGGACATTAGCAATGGCTTTTGGTCCATTCCACTGGACAAAACATGCCAGTACAAATTTGCGTTCACTTTCCAGGGACAGCAGTACACGTGGACGTGCCTTCCACAAGGCTTCCACAACTCCCCCTCCATTTTTTACAGACAATTGTTGAACGGCTTATCAAAATTTTCCCGACCTGAATGCCTTGTTCAGTATGGGGACGACACCAAGGAAGAACACATTTCGCTTCTTTCGGAATTATTAGGACTCCTCAAAGAAATTGGATGCAAAATTAACCCCAAGAAGGCCCAAATTCTCCAGGAAAAAGGTCACTTATTTAGGTACGGTCATCACACATACTAAGTGTGAAATAGAACAGAAACGGATAGATTTGATTGTAAAATTGCCCTTGCCCCAAAATGTTACAGCACTCCGGTCATTTTTAGGACTAGTCGGTTACTGCAGGAACCATATAGACGGTTTCGCCACCAAAGCAGCGGCTTCCACAGCACACGGATGCCATAGACACATTGAAACGTGCCCTAAGCACAGCCCCTGCTTTGCAAGCCCCAGACCCACACTCTCCATATGCAATAGAAGTAGCGACCACCGACCGAACCCTTTCGGCCGTACTCCTACAGGAAAGGCACGATCGTTTAGGACCCGTAGCCTATGCCTCACAAGTTTTAGATCCAGTAGAGCAGGGATTTTCAGCCTGCGAAAGGCACCTGCTAGCAGTTTTCTGGGCGGTACAGTACTTCTCATACATAACCAGACTCAACCCCGTAACCATTCTGACCGAGCACACCCCGACACAGCCTTTATTAGACAGTAGACTAAAAGACGGCACAGTAAGCCAAATTTGAGCAGCGCGCTGGACCCTACTCCTACAAGGACGCAACATTACCGTAAAACGGACAAAGACGCACACGTTTCTGGCCGACAATTTACACTATGCAGGAACCCCACATGAGTGCGAGATCATTGCCTCCAAGCACAACACAGGCCCCTTTGTTCCCAAATCGGTGCCGAAAAAGACAGGCATCCGACCACAGACGACCCAGCCCACAGATAAAGCTCTAAACATTTATGTAGATGGCTCCTCCACAGATCTTGATGGAAAAAGAATCACAGGGTATGGAATTTATGTAGAGGACGCGCAGGGACACGCTTCAGAAGAGACGCATTAAAGTTGCCTGGACATTTAGGTTCGCAGGCAGCCGAGTTAGCAGCCATCGCTTACATTGTGCAACACCCAGATTCGTTCCCGACCCCAGCAGACATATATTCGGACAGTTTGTATGTCTGCAACAGCCTGACAGAATTCCTACCCCTGTGGGAATCTAGAGGATTTATATCCGCCGACGGAAAACTAATACCCTCAGCGCCATTACTCAAACACATCCTCCAGACAGCGAAAGGTAGAAAATACGGAATAGTTAAAGTTAGAAGTCACCATCGTTCCTCCCCACCCGGTAAGGTGAAAGCAGATGCCCTAGCGAAAGCAGGCTCACGACATGGCCACTTTTAGCAACCTCCCGAGAGTGCCCCAGTAAACGTGGCTCAGGTCTCACAGACCAACATTCAAGACTTAGCCCAAGCACAAAAGGAAGATGACACACTAAAGAAAATTTCATGTGATCCCCACCCAGGATTGGAACCAGATTATTTGCAAATTCCATGACGGACACGGACACCAAGGGATAGAATCCACCCTTGCCCACCTCAGACCTCTCTGCTGGTGGCCTGATTTAAAAACCAACATAAACCATTACATTGAGAATTGTTTGATTTGCGCACAGAACAACCCGGACAGATATGCGAAGAAAGGCCAGCTAAGACACACCCGCCCTGTAAACTGCCCATGGACAAACTTGCAGTTAGACTATATTGGTCCCCTCCCCCCCTGCATAAATGGATACAAACATGTGTTGGTCGTCATCGACACATTCACAAAATGGGTAGAAGCATTCCCTTCAAGAACGAACACGGCCAAAGCCACGGCAACAATTTTAACTGAGCAAATTTTCACTAGATGGGGTCTCCCCGTAGTATTGAGTCGGACCAAGGTTCGCACTTCACAGGCAGAGTTATAAAAAATGTCATGATGATTTTTGACATAAACAGAAGTTTCACATTGCCTATCACCCACAGTCCAGCGGCATTGTGGAACGCATGAATTGGACACTAAAGGCCACACTTAGGAAGATGGTACAGCAGCATAACACGACTTGGGACACAGTGCTCCCATTCACACTGATGGTTATTAGAAATACGGTGTCGAGTTCAACAGGTTACACCCCCCATACCCTCGTGACCGGACGACCCATGAAGGGTACCGAGTATTTATTTGGACAGCCCCGCAGTCACCGCCCTTACCCACGTAAAAGCGGTCCAAAACATTTTGGAGAATATTAAAGCAGCATAGCTCGCTACAGCTGTTCGACTAGGCGCTAGACGAAAGCAGAGTAAGGCCTGCTTTGATAAGACAGTACACCCGACAGAGTATACAGTCAGACAGCAAGTCATGATCTCCCTGTACAATCCTAGTTCATTCCTCTCCCCTACATTTGCAGGACCCTACTCAATTTCCGACAAAGTAAGCCCCAGTTTACAAGATCACATATCCTAACGGAAAATCAGGAAGGTTCCATATAAACCAGCTTAAAATTTATGGAACGCAGTACAGCCACTCGCACCACCTCTCATTGGAAATGGCAGACAACGGAGACCTGCCCACTGACAACCCAATCCAGCCCTCCCACAGCCAGGACAGCACGTCCACGACCTAGACTTTGCCCCCAGAGTCCAATTTCACCTTTAACACTTGATTCGGTCGGTAGCGATAGCGACAGCGCAACGGACGCCCTTATCAGACCCGTACAATGGAAACACAGACCAGGCCCCAGTCACTACAGCCCCAGTGACACCGACCACGGTATGTTCAGCCCCTTAGAGACAATTTATTTGCCGTTACCAGAACCTGACCCAGCACCCGACGATAGCGACCCCCCCCCCTTGCCCCCACCACCCTACAGAATACGAAACATTGGCACCGCGACAATTCCTGTCGTCTGACACGGAATGACGAGGTGGACCTCACACACACGCCGCATTGGCACTAAAACTCCATGCACGAGTTTGGCACCCGGGAGATGGTGATGACTCCGAGTCTGACTCCCACCATGGTAACCCCTTTGAGACCCTTTTTGGAATGGAACCTTGAGGTGTCCAGATGATGAGAGAAAGGAACTGATTGAGATTTACGGTGTCCTATTCCCTGATGGAACCTGCCCGCTTTCTTCTTTAGTTTGTTTATTTAATGTTGAATGTTCTCTCTCTTGTACGGTTTTGTGTGTCAGCCTCATGTATATTTCTTGATACAGTTATGACCACTCCTCTGGTGCTACATGGCAGTTAAAGGCACAAGTTTGTTGAAGTCCACATATCCTCAAATTCTTACCGCTCTTGGAAGGTCACTCAGGCAGTGGAGTAACGGCACTTAACCCGCTCTGCCTGAGGACCCCCTATACATTTGGTCAGCCAAGCTCGGGTAGTGGAGCAACGGCACTGATCACCGCCCTACCCGGGGATTCAACCATTCTTGCCCTGCGACGGATCATACGCAACCCATTCGAATAATTATTTTTGATACTCTTTTGCTGTTCTTTTTACAACTGTGGTTTAAAGAATGCACATTTGCTACAACTTTTATCCCTTTTCCGGCGACCCTTCGGTTGCTATTTCCCCACCTGCTATTTACATGTTCAAAACACTTGGTTGAAACGAGTTTGCAGAGGACGGAGAAATTGTCCGCCCACTCAGCCCATCAAACACAGGCTGTGAGAGTGATCACATTGTGACAGGACATGTCTTGTCTCCCAAAATGGTTGTTTGCAAAAAAAAAAAGAGGGCGTCACATATGGTGACGATTCTAAATGGGAAATTGATTAAGGAGAAACAGACAGACAAACAAGATATTAAGCAACAAGATAATAACAGATATTATGCTTGTACCCCCAAGAAGATACGGATATACCTGAAGATAGAGAAAGATACAGACGAGATGAAGATAAACCTGATAATTTGCATCATGATCGTCGTTGGAGCAATAAGTTGCGTGCATTACCCGACCCTACACCCCTCACCACACAGGCCCTAAACATTACTACCCAACACAACACCCCTAGCCCGGACACTACACCACACATAGACACTGATACCTCCACATGGTGTGAAAATATCATAAAATGGTACTCCCTTTCGTACACAGTAGAGGCCCTACTGGTGAAAGCTATACTTTGCAGTGTCATCCAGACGATCAGACTTTGGAAATGGCAAAGGAGAGCCTCCCGCTCTCCAGTATACACACTTAGAGCCTTTCCTCGGACTCCAGCAAACCCCACACTCTTTCTGAACCCTTCCTCCCTAATACATTCTGCGGTTGTTGTTTTTTTAATAAAATTACCTTCTTTGTACATGGATATTAGTGATAAGTAGGAATGTGATACTGCTGTTGTGTATTTTGTATTGTAATATAAGTTCTTTGGTTATTGGATAGCAGCATGAGTGTAGTTTAGTTAAAAACAGTTAGAGGTTCCCTTTTGTGTAAAGAGACTGAAATGTATGTTTGAATGTTAAGTGCCCCCTTAGAATTTTTTGAGATATATGTTGTATTAGGGAAAACTTAGGTAAATATTTCGACCCATAGGACAGAGTAGGATAGAACCTGTCCTTGATTAAGGGTATCCAGCATGTCAGAGAACAGGAGAAGATGCAGTAGTGTGATCCTTCACGCTTCGCGTTGAGGATCAAGAGGACGGAATGTAGCCATCTGGGATGGTCACTTACAACCAGGAGCAGGGAAAGTCGCAAAGTATAGTGAGGTAAATGGACAATGCGAGATTCAGGCAGGCTCAGAGCCTGAATGTATATTTGCGAGTGAGGAATCCAGACGGTTTCGAAACCCCCAACCGATTAGCATTTGATGGCCCATCTCCGCCAGACAAAGGACTGATACTTGAGCGACCGATACAACCCCAGACATTTCGGCGCCACTCCTTGTACTCGGGAAACGTAATAAACAGGGTCAATGACTGCTTGGGGCATGCCCAGCCATCAAGGCACCCACCCCTTTATTGGTTCGAATCGAACACAGTGATCAGAAATTACCCAATTAGTGGGGTCCAAACTGAAAGACCGCCCAAAAGAGCGCGAAACCTCCCACCCCACCCCCCGGCAAGGATAAAAAGAGAGATCACCATGTGTTCGGCCTCTCTTGGACCTGGCGCTCCGGCAACGTCCACTTCCAAGTGCAGCATCACCAAGTTCAAGTTCAACGCCCGCTACCAGACGGATGAGCTTAGCTGAGCAGCAGTTACTTCTACAGGCCCGATAGATACAGATCCGAACAACGGCCCCTGTTCCTCTAACCTAAGCCGGGTTCCTGAAGTTAAGTACAGGTTGTCATAGTTGATAGGTGTAGTTTAACTAGTAGTGTTTATGTTGCATGATTACTTGTGTGTGTAAATAAAGTACCCTTGATCTTGAACTAACTAGTGTTTGGCTCTTTGATCGATAGCCAGTTGAACGTTGTGGTGGTATCATTTGATTCCTGGCGACTCTGAACAATATATTGATAGCCAAAGAAGGGCAACCTCATTGATTGCCATATTTACAGTAGGTAAAAAAAAAGCAGGAGAGGGGGGAGGGGAGGATAGGAGGGGGGGGGAAGAGAGGAGAGAAGAGAGGAGGAAATGAGAGACCCCCCAGTTAGGATAGCTACGTGGAATGTGGGAGGTTTGTTGGAGATGTTTTTCAGGGTCATCTCGGGTTAGTGCTCGTGAACTGGGAACCAGGGCTCCTAGAAGTCTTTTGTCGGGGGGGGGGGGGGGGGGGGGGGGGGTCGGACCAGCCGCGGGTGCAGTGGCAGATGTTAGCCTTTGCCTCGCTTATTGCCGGCGGGTCCTGTTGGGGTGGAGGTCAGCTTCTCCATCCTGTGACACAACTTGACGGGGCGGGGGCACCTATTTGAATTTCTTTGACTCATGGGAAGGTGAAGTCTCAGCTGAAGGGGATGAAGGGAGGGTTTCACAATTCATGGGGGCTGTTTATAATGCACTTCCGAGAATTGGTGCCATTGAACATTGCTGGGGGGGTGGGGGGAAGGGAGGGTTGGTGGTATTGTTGTCTTTGGTTATGCTGTTTACAGATTGATTGTTAATTTGTTTTTTTTACCTGAAATGTACAGGTGGATGATTTGTTCTGAATATCAAGCAGTGGGCGGTTTATGTGTGGGGGATTGTTATTGTATTTGTTTGTTTGTTTTCTTTGGTTGTTTATTGATGAAAATGAGGAGAATAAAAAGTATTTTTTAAAGAAAGTAGGACTGGGATGTCCTATATACTTTATGGTAATGTACATAGAACATTACAGCGCAGTACAGGCCCTTCGGCCCTCGATGTTGCACCGACCTGTGAAACCACTCTAAAGCCCATCTACACTATTCCCTTATCGTCCATATGTCTATCCAATGACCATTTGAATACCCTTAGTGTTGGCAAGTCCACTACTGTCACAGGCAGGGCATTCCACACCCTTACTACTCCCTGAGTAAAGAACCTACCTCTGACATCTGTCTTGTATCTATCACCCCTCAATTTAAAGCTATGTCCCCTCGTGCATCACCGTCCGAGGGAAAAAGCTCTCACTGTCCACCCCATCCAATCCTCTGATCATCTTGTATGCCTCAATTAAGTCACCTCTTGACCTTCTTCTCTCTAATGAAAACAGCCTCAAATCCCTCAGCCTTTCCTCATAAGATCTTCCCTCCATACCAGCCAACATTCTGGTAAATCTCCTCTGCACCCTTTCCAATGCCTCCACACCAAGGAAGTAATTCAGCCCATTGAGTCTACAGACACTCTGAAAGAGCAAAAAGATAAAAGCAAATTATTGCAGATGATGGAATCCGAAACAAAAACAGAAAATACTGGACAATCTCAGCAGGTCTGACAGCGTCTGGAGAGAAAAGGGGGCTACCGTTACTAGTCATTGCAATGTTAATGTAAGCCTACTTGTGACACTAATAAAGATTATTATTAAGAGTCTGGATGAGTCTCTGGACTCGAAACTTCAGCTCCCTTTTCTCTCCATAGATGCTGCCAAACTTGCTGAGACTTTTCAGTATTTTCTGTTTTTAACTCTGAAAGAGCACCACACCCAGGCCCACTCACCTGCCCTATCCCCATAACCCCACCTAACCTGCACATCTTTGGACTGTGAGAGGAAGCCGGAGCACCTGGAGGAAACCCACGCAGACACGGGGAGAAAATGCTAACTCCACACAGGTTGCAATTGAACCAAGGTCGCCGGAGCTAAGGCAGCAGTGCTAACCCCGCTATGCCACCCAAATGGAGCTGATAAAACCTCGCACTTGTGGTTTACGCGGTGAGTGGACGGGCTGCAGCCGGCTGTCCGCTCAGCCCCGCCGCTCCCAGGTGTGCAGTGAGCTGTGCGACGCCGCGTACCTGCCAGGCCGCTCGCAGCTCGAGCCAACAGCGCGCTCCGCCGCAGCATGGAGGCTGCCATCTTGGACCGAACCAAACCGAAACCTCGGCAGGTGAGGGGGTGGGCTGTAATAACTAAAATAAATAAAGCAGTAATTATTTACTTTTTAAAAACACGTAATATGATTAAATGTATCTCGATTATACTGGGGCTCCCGTTGATTTCAACCCCCCCCCCCTCACGAGGGTATGTTGTGACCCCCCCCCCCCCCTATCTCCCGGCGAGCAGTGGTAATGTCCGAGAGCAATGGCGGTGATTATGACGCGGGGGCTGAGCGTTTTATTCCAGAATGTCAGAGGCTGCACGTTCCTTCATCAGCATAAAGCCCGCGACTGCTGGCGCTGCGGTGAGTGAGAGTGCGGGCGGGAGGTCACTGAGATCCACTGTGCACTTTCCCAGGGTGAGAGGGTGACATTGGTGCCCACCGAGTACCAGCCAGCCAGCCAGGTGATTCGACCCCTTCAAAGCGAAGCAGCTGAGAGTTGTAGAAATAGGTCATGTTTTTAAATCAATATCAGCGATTAACTGTCGCTCTTCGAGAGATCTGCGTTTGGGCATTGTAATCGCAGCTGCCTCCGTCCATCACAGCGCTGATTTCAAAAGTTCAGATCCAAGTTCAGGAATTTCGAGTGAAAATTAGTGATCCTGCACAACGCAATGAACTCCGTGCAGCCGTGCGGAATGGGCCGCTAGTTTTAAGCTGGCAAAAAAGGGACAAGGTGCAAAATGCCTCATCCCGTTTATACAAATGATGTGGACATGCCGGCGTTGGACTGGGGTGACCTCGCACTTGCCCACGTTGAATTTCAGCAGTAAGAAGTCTTACAACACCCTCTCACACAGGTTAAAGTCTAACATAAGACATAGGAGCGGAGTAAGGCCATTCGGCCCATCGAGTCCACTCCACCATTCAATCATAACTGATTTCAACTCCATTTACCCGCTCTCTCTCCATAGCCCTTAATTCCTCGAGAAATCAAGAATTTATCAACTTCTGTCTTAAAGACACTCAACATCCCGGCCTCCACCGCCCTCTGTGGCAATGAATTCCACAGACCCACCACTCTCTGGCTGAAGAAATTTCCCCTCATCTCTGTTCTAAAGTGACTCCCTTTTATTCTAAGGCTGTGCCCCTGGGTCCTAGTCTCCCCTGCTAATGGAAACAACTTCCCTACATCCACCCTATCTAAGCCATTCATTATCTTGTAAGTTTCTATTAGATCTCCCCTCAACCTCCTAAACTCCAATGAATATAATCCCAGGATCCTCAGACGTTCATCGTATGGTAGGCCTATCATTCCTGGGATCATCCGTGTGAATCTCCGCTGGACCCGCTCCAGTGCCAGTATGTCCTTCCCGAGGTGTGGGGCCCAAAATTGCTCACAGTATTCTAAATGGGGCCTAACTAGTGCTTTATAAAGATTCAGAAGTACATTCCTGCTTTTATATTCCAAGCCTCTTGAGATAAATGACAACATTACATTTGCTTTCTTAATTACAGACTCAACATGCAAGTTTACCTTCAGAGAATCCTGGACTAGGACTCCCAAGTCCCTTTGCACTTCAGCATTATGAATTTTGTCACCGTTTAGAAAATAGTCCATGCCTCTATTCTTTTTTCCAAAGTGCAAGACCTCGCATTTGCCCACGTTGAATTTCAGCCATTTCTTGGACCACTTTCCTAAACTGTCTAAATCTTTCTGCAGCCTCTCCACCTCCTCCATACTACCTGCCCCTCCACCTATCTTTGTATCATCGGCAAACTTAGCCAGAATGCCCCCAGTCCCATCATCTAGATCGTTAATATATAAAGAGAACAGCTGTGGCCCCAACACTGAACCCTGCGGGACACCACTTGTCACCAGTTGCCATTCCGAAAAAGAACCTTTTATCCCAACTCTCTGCCTTCTGCCTGACAGCCAATCGTCAATCCATGTTAGTACCTTGCCTCGAATACCATGGGCCCTTATTTTACTCAGCAGTCTCCCGTGAGGCACCTTATCAAAGGCCTTTTGGAAGTCAAGATAGATAACATCCATTGGCTCTCCTTGGTCTAACCTATTTGTTATCTCTTCAAAGAACTCTAACAGGTTTGTCAGGCACGACCTCCCCTTACAAAATCCATGCTGACTTGTCCTAATCTGACCCTGCACTTCCAAGAATTTAGAAATCTCATCCTTAACAATGGATTCTAGAATCTTGCCAACAACCGAGGTTAGGCTAATTGGCCTATAATTTTCCATCTTTTTTCTTGTTCCCTTCTCGAACAGGGGGGTTACAACAGCGATTTTCCAATCCTCTGGGACTTTCCCTGATTCTAGTGACTTTTGAAAGATCATAACTGATGCCTCCACTATTTCTTCAGCTATCTCCTTTAGAACTCTAGGATGTAGCCCATCTGGGCTCAGAGATTTATCAATTTTTTGACCTCTTAGTTTCTCTAGCACTTTCTCCTTTGTGATGGCTACCATATTCAACTCTGCCCCCTGACTCTCCTGAATTGTTGGGATATTACTCATGTCTTCTACTGTGAAGACTGAAGCAAAGTACTTATTTAGTTCCTCAGCTATTTCCTTGTCTCCCATCACTAGATTACCAGCGTCATTTTGGAGCGGCCCAATGTCTACTTTTGCCTCCCGTTTGTTTTTAATGTATTTAAATAAACTTTTACTACCATTCCTAATGTTACTGGCTAGCCTACCTTCATATTTGATCCTCTCTTTCCTTATTTCTCTCTTTGTTATCCTATGTTTGTTTTTGTAGCCTTCCCAATCTTCTGATTTCCCACTACTCTTTGCCACATTATAGGCTTTCTCTTTTGCTTTGATGCATTCCCTGACTTCCTTTGTCAGCCATGGCTGCCTAATCCCCCCCTCTGAAAACCTTTCTTTTCTTTGGGATGAACCTCTGTACTGTGTCCTCAATTACTCCCAGAAACTCCTGCCATTGCTGTTCTACTGTCTTTCCCACTAGGCTCTGCTCCCAGTCGATTTTCGTCAGTTCCTCCCTCATGCCCCTGTAGTTACCTTTATTTAACTGTAACACCTTTACATCTGATTCTACCTTCTTTCAAATTGCAGATTGAATTCTACCATATTATGATCACTGCCTCCTAAGTGTTCCCTTACTTTAAGATCTTTAATCAAGTCTGACTCATTACATAACACTAAGTCCAGAATGGCCTGTTCCCTCGTGGGCTCCATCACAAGCTGTTCCAAAAAGCCCTCCTGTAAACATTCAATGAATTCCCTTTCTTTGGGTCCACTGGCAGCATTATTTACCCAGTCCACCTGCATATTGAAGTCCCCCATGATCACTGTGACCTTGCCTTTCTGACATGTCCTTTCTATTTCGTGATGCATTTTGTGCCCCTGGTCCTGACCACTTAGGAGGCCTGTACATCATCGCATTATGTTTTTTTTGCCTTTGTGGTTCCTCAGCTCTACCCACACAGACTCCACATCATCTGATCCTATGTCGTTTAGTGCTATTGATTTAATTTAATTCCTAATTAACAAGGCAACCCCGCCCTCTCTGCCCACCTCTTTGTTTTCTTAGTGTGGTGGACCTTAGATTACGGAGCCTTTCCATACACTGTGTCATATTTTGTGGGATGGGGACTATCGTAACCTCTCCGGAGTTCTGTCTTTCCGTGCTTTTTTGTATTCCTAAGCAGCTACGCTTCCCACTGATTACTTCACCTCTTGGTTCCCTGACTTTCCCTCCCCCCCCCCCCCCCCCCCACAATCTCACCTCTTGGTTCCCTGACTTTCCCTTCCCCCCCCAATCTCTCGTTTAAAGTCCTATTGACCACCCTATTTACTCTTTTCGCCAGAACACTGGTCCCAGCTCGGTTCAGGTGGAGACCATCCCAACGGTATAGGTCCCCCCTGTCCCAAAACTGATGCCAGTGTCCCATGAAAAGGAACCCTCTTTCCCACACCACTCTTTCAACCACGTGTTAACTTCCCTTATTCTTGCCTCCCTATGCCAATTTGCATGTGGCTCAGGCAGTAATCCGGAGATTATGACCCTTGAGGACCAGTTTTTTAATTTGAATCCTAGCTCTTTATAATCTCTAAACCGGTCCTCTTTCCTAGACTTGCCTATGTTGGTACCGACATGGACCACAACAACTGGATCCTCCCCCTCCCTCTCCAGTATCCTTCAAGCCGGTCAGAGATGTCCCACACCCTAGCACCAGGCAGGCAACATACCATGCGGGACTCTTTATCCTGCTCACAAAGGATACTATCTATCCCCCTGATAATAGAATCCCCTACAACTACAACTTGCCTATTTACTCCCTCCCCTTGAATGGCCCGCTGAACCATGGTGCCTTGGTCAGCTGACTCATCCTTCCTGCAGCCCTGTTCGTCCACACAGGGAGCAAGTGCCTCGTACCTGTTGGACAGGGTCAAGGGCTGAGGCTCCCGAGTTCCTGACTGCTGGTTACCTTTACCTGCCTGACTTGCAGTCACACCCTGCTGTCCCTGGCCACTGGCAGGATTTAAACTACTTACTCTGACAGGTGTGACTGCCTCCTGAATCATTCATCTGAGGAAGGAGCAGTGCTCTGAAAGCTAGTGATTTGAAACAAACCTGTTGAACATTAACCTGGTGTTTTAAGACATCTTACTGCGTTTATACAAAAAGATGGGTTGCTCACGAATCGGTTCTAGTTATGACAAACCGATGAGCAACTTCAGTGCGACTATTAAAAGATGCAAACCCACATCTAGTTTGGGGTGCAATGCTTAATAATATTCTCTGTTGGATCCTGCTTAGATCTTTATCTATTTTATTCTTTCATTAACCTGTATCCGAACTGTTCTTTTCAAGATTTGGGACAGAAAAAGTATCCATTGACCAATATACAAAGTCCAAGGTACATTAATGTTTGCTAAGAAACGAGTGAGAAATGGAGCATGTCCCTTTGGTGTCACTGGTTCAAAATCCTGGAAGTTACTTCCTAACAGGGCGCTCCTGCAACTCTAGGACTCAAGAAAGGCAGTTAGTGCCAGGCAATAAACTGCTGGCAAGCCAGCAATACTCGTATCCCATGAATTATTTTTAAAAAGGCATGATAGGCCAGCGTGTCGTCACCTCTTATCCCACCCCCCCTCCAAAAGCTGTAGCGAGGCAGATATGATGTGGAGATGCCGGCGTTGGACTGGGGTGAGCACAGTAAGAAGTCTTACAACACCAGATTAAAGTCCAACAGGTTTGTTTCAAATCACTAGCTTCCGGAGCACTGCTCCTTCCTCAGGTGAATGGAGAGGTGTGTTCCAGAAACATGTAAGTCAAAGATGCAAGACAATGCTTTGAATGTGAACATTTGCAGGTAAAGCAGATCCAGAGAGAGGTGTAATCCCAGGTTAAAGAGGTGTGAATTGTCTCAAGCCAGGACAGTTGGTAGGATTTCGCAAGCCCAGGGCAGATGGTGGGGGATGAATGTAATGCGACATGAATCCAAGGTCCCGGTTGAGGCCGTACTCTTGTGCGGAACTCAAGAACAAACATAGAACATACAGTGCAGGAAGAGGCCATTTGGCCCATCAAGTCTGCACCGACCCACTTAAGCCCTCACTTCCACCCTATCCCAATAACCCCTCCTAACCTTTTTTTTTGGCCACTAAGGGCAATTTATCATGGCCAATCCATCTAACCTGCACGTCTTTGGACTGTGGGAGGAAACCGGAGCACCCGGAGGAAACCCTCGCAGACACGGGGAGAACGTGCAGACTCTGCACAGACAGTGACCCAGCGGGGAATCGAACCTGGGACCCTGACGTTGTGAAGCCACAGTGCTAGCCACTTGTGCTACCATGCTGCCCTTGGCTATAATTTTCTGCTCGGCGATTCTGTATTGTCACGCGTCCTGAAGGTTGCCTTGGAGAACGCTTACCCGAAGATCAGAGGCTGAATGCCCTTGACTGTTGAAGTGTTCCCCGACTGGAAGAGAACATTCCTGCCTGGCAATTGTCGCACGATGTCTATTCATCTGTTGTCGCAGCGTCTGCATGGTCTCCCCAATGTGCCACGCTTCGGAACATCCTTTGCTGCAGTGTATGAGGTAGACAACGTTGGCCGAGTCGCACGAGTATGTACCGCGTACCTGGTGTTCTCACGTGTAATGGTGGTACCCATGTCGATGATCTATCACATCTTGCAGAGATTGCCATGGCAGGGTTGTGTTGTGTCGTGATCGCTGTTCTGAAGGCTGGGTAGTTTGCTGCAAACAATGGTTTGTTTGAGGTTGCACGGTTATTTGAAGGCAAGTAGTGGGGGTGTGGGGATGACCTTGGCAAGATGTTCGTCTTCATCGATGATGTGTTGAAGGCTGCGAAGAAGATGTCGTAGTTTCTCTGCTCCAGGGAAGTACTAGATGACAAAGGGTACTCTGTCGGTTGTGTCGCTTGTTTGTCTTCTGAGGAGGTCGGTGCGGTTTTTTGCTTTGGCGCGTTGGAACTGTCGATCGATGAGTCGAGCGCCATATCCCGTTCGTACGAGGGCACCTTTCAGCTGTAGATGTCTGTTACGATCCACCTCGTCTGAGAAGACCCTGTGTGTACGGAGGGCTTGTCCATAGGGGATGGCTTCTTTAATGTGTTTAGGGTGGAAGCTGGAGAAGTGGAGTATCGTGAGGTTATCCGTGGGTTTGCGGTAAAGCGAAGTGCTGAGGTGATCAGCCTTGATGGAGATGAGTGTGTCCAAGAATGCAACCAATTTTGGAGAGTAGTCCACGATGAGTCTGATGGAACTTATTGATGTCATTGTGTAGTCGTTTCAGTGTTTCTTCACCGTGGGTCCAAAGGGAAAAAATGTCTTCGATGTATCTGGTGTATAACGTCGGTTGAAGGTCCTGTGCGGTGAGGAGGTCTTGTTCAAACTTGTGCGTGAGATGTTGGCATATAGAGGTGCGGATTTGGTCCCCATGGCTGTTCCGTGTGTCTGGATGTAGAACGTGTTGTCAAAGGTGAAGATGTGATCCAGAATGAAGCGGATGAGTTGCAGAATTGCGTCTGGAGATTGGCAGTTGTCGATGTTGAGTTTGAGGCTGTTGCAGCAATACCGCTATCATGGGGGATGCTGGTGTAGAGTGCCGAGACGTCCATTGTGACGAGGAATGTTCCTAGTTCAACTAGACCACCCATGGCCTTCAAACAACCGCGCAACCTCAAACAAATCATTGTTTGCAGCAAACTACCCAGCCTTCAGAACAGCGACCACGACACCACACAACCCTGCCATGGCAATCTCTGCAAGACGTGCCAGAACATCGAAATGGGTACCACCATTACACGTGAGAACACCACCCACCAGGTACGCGGTACATACTCCTGTGACTCGGCCAATGTTGTCTACCTCATACGCTGCAGGAAACAATGTACCGAAGCGTGGTATATTGGTGAGACCGCAGACGCTGCGACAACGGATGAACGGACATCGCGCGACAATCGCCAAACAGGAATATTCCCTTCCAGTCAGGGAACACTTCAGCCGTCAAGGGCATTCAGCCTCTGATCTTCGGGTCAGCGTTCTCCAAGGCGGCCTTCAGGATGCGCGACAACGCAGAATCGCCAAGCAGAAACTTATAGCCAAGTTCCGCCCACGTGAGTATGGCCTCAACGGGGATCTTGGATTCATGTCGCACTACAGTCACACCCCCCCCCAACATCTGGCCTGGGCTTGCAAAATCCTACCAGCTGTCCTGGCTTGAGACAATTCACACCTCTTTAACCTGGGGTTACCCCACTCTCTGGATCTGTAAAGACTTAATTATCTGCAAATGCTCGCATTCAAAGTATCATCTTGCATCTTTGTCTTTGTCTATATATATATGTTTCTGGAACCCACCTCTTCATTCACCTGAGGAAGGAGCAGTGCTCCGAAAGCTAGTGATTTGAATGAAACCTGTTGGACTTTAACCTGGTGTTGTAAGACTTCTTGCTGGGCAGATGGCCATCGGACTAGGAAAATCTGAGATTTGGTTTGGAAGCTACTAAAAAGTGCGACTGGTGTAATGACTGGTGTAAGGGGTAGCGCAGTGGTTAGCACAGTTGCTTCACAGCTCCAGGGTCCCAGGTTCAATTCCCAACTTGGGTCACTGTCTGTGCGGAGTCTGCACATTCTTCCTGTGTCTGCCTGGGCTTCCTCCAGGTGCTCCGGTTTCCACCCACAGTCCAAAGATGTGCAGGTTAGGTGGATTGGCCATGCTAAATTGCCCTCCGTGTCCAAAAAGGTTAGGTGAGGTTACTGGGATGGGGTGGAGGTGGGATCTTAAGTAGGGTGCTCTTTTCAAGGGCCAGTTCAGACATGGGCCAAATGGCCTCCTTCTGCACTGTAAATTCTATGATTCTGTGACCCATATGCAGGTTCAGTTGGCAGTTAGGAAGGCAAATGCAATGTTCGCATTCATGTCGAGAGAGCTAAAATACAAGACTGTTGAGGCTTTCTCAGCCTCTGGACAGACCCCATTTGGAGTATCAAAGGAAGGATGGTGCTGGCCCAGAGGAGGTTCAGAAGAATTATCCCCGGAATGAAGAGCTTGTCGTATGAGGAACGGTTGAGGACTCTGGGTCTGTAAACGATGGAGTTTAGAAGGATGGGGGCGGGGGTGGGGGGATCTCATTGAAACTTACAGAATACTGAGAGGCCTCGATAAAGTAGACGTGAAGGGGGTGTTTCCACTACTAGGAGAAACAAGAACCCAAGGGCACAGCCTCAGACTGAAGGGACGATTCTTTAAAACTGAGATGAGGAATCTTTTCAGTCAAAGGGTGTTGAATCTGTGGAAATGATTGCCACAGAAGACTGTTGATGCCAAATCACTGAGTGTCATTTAGACAGATAAATAGGTTCTTGATTAATAAGGGGATCAGGGGTTATGGGGAGAAGGTATCAGCCGTGATTGAATAGCAGAAGCGATGGGCCGAATGGTCTCATTCTGCTATATCTTATTATCTAAAAAGTTAATGTTTCGTGTTGCTGACTGTTCAGATGACAGGACAGAATATGAAGCAAATAAAGAAAAAAAAAGTTCTTCAATTATATAGCGCCTTTCATGACCTGAGATATCGCAAAGCAGAGTCAATTAAGTACTTTTTATTTGAGCTGTAATCACTGTTTTAACATGGGAAACACAGTAGTCAATTTATGCACAGCAAGCTCCTACAAACAGCAATTTTGATGTTGTTTGAGGAATAATTATTGGCCAGGACATTAGAGATAATTTGCCTGCTGTTTTTTTTTTAAATAAAATGGATATTTTGCATACACCTCGGAGAGAAAACTCCACCTCGATTTTACATCTTATCCGAGAGATGACACCTGCGACATTGCAGCACTCTTTCGATTCTGCACTGGAGTGTCAGCCTAGATTGTTGTGCTTAAGACCTGGAATGCGGCTTGAACCCACAATCGGGTGAGTATGGTGCCAACTGAGCCATGGTTGGCACGCTAACCTGCAGAGGCAGCCCCACGGACAGTGGAGAAGAAGCCGGCATGGACATCTGTGACTGTGCAAATAACTCGAGGACAAGGGGGGATAATGCACCGTGACCGTAATGACCGAGGATGTCATTTGGAGTCATTGTAGTGCTGTAAGAAGGGTGGAGGTGGAAGAATTCCACCAAGGTGCTTAAAGAGAGCTGGGCAGAGGCCTGGGAGATGTCAGTAAATGTGTTGAGCTTGCAGTGAAATGGGATGTTTTATGCTGTGCATTAGTTGGCGAGGATGGAATGTTTTGGGATGGGATTAATTTGAGAGGGCTGAAGACGGTGATTTTCAATGGAATGGCTGTTGTGCCTCAATTGTCACCGTCAGCTAGCATGGGGAGGGGGGTGGTCAGGCAATGTAGTTGGATGATAAGGATCGCAGTGCGAACAGGGTTGAGGGGAGGTTGATCTGATGGACTAGAAGCTTGGGCATCAATTGCGGAATAAGATGGAAAGAGAAAATTCACGCCAGATATAATAGATTAAAAGTGCTCGTGTTGAAGGGACAGGAACACGGCAGGTGATTCTTTTAATTAGGTTCCTGTGATTCTAGTAATGCTCAATGGTTTATTAGCTGAAGGGTATTACACAGCAAGAAGCCATCCATTCACCTTGTTAGGGTCACCAAACTGTTAAATATTTTTCTGAGCTACTGGAGTTGAGCTTTTCACAAATTTGACATTACTTCAGAATATAGTACAGTTTGAAAAGTAAACAGAAGATTTATTTTTAACGTATATGTGCCATTGATATTATCCTGTCTCGGGGCAATGAACATTGGGAATGTTAAGAACTGCGGCTCAGGCGTTATGGGCACAAACTGAGTGAGATACGGTCTGTATTGTAACATGGTTTTCCAAAATTACAGGGGCAGTTTAATGATGCAACATGACTTGTAATGGCCAGCAGTGTATCCTTTTAGAACATAGAACATACAGTGCAGAAGGAGGCCATTCGGCCCATCGAGTCTGCACCGACCCACTTAAGCCCTCACTTCCACCCTATCCCCGTAACCCAATAACCCCTCCTAACCTTAAGGGCAATTTATCATGGCCAATCCACCTAACCTGCACGTCTTTGGACTGTGGGAGGAAACCGGAGCACCCGGAGGAAACCCACGCACACACGGGGAGAACGTGCAGTCTCCGCACAGACTGTGACCCAGCAGGGAATCGAACCTGGGACCCTGGCGCTGTGAAGCCACAGTGCTATCCACTTGTGCTGCCCTCAAACTTAAATCTGTGAGTTTCCAGGTGCGGCGATGACCAGCTAAGTCGCACGTTTCGGCAGCTCCCGGTGGAAAGGACTTTTGGGCTCTTAATAGGAGCCCCAACGGCAATTGTAACGGCTAAAAACACTGTGCGGCAAACCAGAAGGGAATCCCCCCTGGACACGGATGGAAAAAGGAGAGGAAAGTGGCCGGATTGCGGTGGATCCTCTAGAGCAGCGGCAAGGAAGGCAAGCACAAAGCAAGATGGCGTCGGAAGGAGGCAGTTTAATATGGGGCCCTGACCAACAAGAGTTCCTGCGGCGTTGCGTGGAAGAACTTAAAAAGGAGATGAAGAAGGAGCTGTTGGCCCCGATATTACAGGCGATTGAAGGGCTAAAGGAGGAGCAAAAGACCCAGGAGCAGGAGCTTTGGGTCGTGAAGGCAAAGGCTGCTGAGAATGAGGACGACATACAGGGCCTGGTGGTGAAGACAGAGATGCACGAGGCACAACACAAAAGGTGTGCGGAAAGGCTGGAGGTTCTGGAGAATAATGCGAGGAGGAAGAATTTAAGGATTCTTGGTCTTCCAGAAGGGGCGGACGTCGGGGCATATGTGAGCACGATGCTGCACTCGTTAATGGGATCGGAGGCCCCGACGGGCCCGTTGGAGGTGGAGGGAGCCTATCGAGTTATGGCGCGAAGACCGAGGGCTGGAGAAATTCCTCGAGCCATAGTGGTGAGATTTCTCCGATTATAAGGACAGAGAGATGGTCCTCAGATGGGCAAAGAAAACCCGGAGCAGTAGGTGGGAGAACGCGGTGATCCGCGTATATCAAGATTAGAGTGCGGAGGTGGCGAGAAGGAGGGCAAGCTTTAATCGGGCCAAGGCGGGCTGCACAAAAGGAAGGTTAAATTTGGAATGCTGCAGCCGGCAAGACTGTGGGTCACACATCAAGGGAAACACCACTACTTTGAAACGGCAGAAGAGGCGTGGACATTTATGGTCGAGGAAAAACTGGAATAAGCGGGCTAGAAAAAGAACGTTTGGGACAAAGTGGTGGGGCGAATATGTGGGGTGAAGAGGGGGGGAAAAGGGGGAAGAGATGATTTCCCAAGTTGTTAATCCTGCGACCCTGTAACTTTTCTCTCTTCCCCATGTCGTGGGGGAGGGGGGGGAGGGAGGATGAGGAGCTGGGGGCGCCGGCCATTGGGGTCGGGGCCAAATGGGAAGTGCGGGCTTTGTTCCCGCGCTATGGTAATCATGGCGGGAACAGGGAAGCAGGGGGCCTCGCACAGTGGGAGCCGAGGTCACGGGGGGAAGCCGAGGTCAGCCAGAGTTTTCTGACTTCTGGGAGCAATGTGGGGGTGCAATTACGCTAGCGAGGGATCTAGCTGGGGGGGGGGGTTAACTGGGTTGCTGCTGCTGGGGAGAAGGGGGAGCTGGTATGGGGTGGGGTGGTCGGGGCGGGAGGGCGCCGTTGGGGGGAGATACGGCTACGTGGGAACCGGGTGAGGAGCTGGATTGAAAAAGGAGATGGCTAGTCGACAAGGGGGGGGGTAAAGAGCCCCCCACCCGGCTGATCACGTGGAATGTGAGAGGGCTGAACGGGCCGATAAAGAGGGCACGGGTACTCGCACACCTAAAGAAACTTAAGGCAGATGTGGTTATGCTGCAGGAGACTCATCTGAAACTGATAGACCAGGTCAGACTACGCAAAGGATGGGTGGGGCAGGTGTTTCATTCGGGGCTAGATGCAAAAAACGGGGGTGGCTATACTAGTGGGGAAGCGGGTAATGTTTGAGGCAAAGACCATAGTGGCGGATAGTGGGGGCAGATACGTGATGGTGAGTGGCAAATTGCAAGGGGAGGCGGTGGTCTTAGTGAACTTATATGCCCCGAACTGGGATGATGCCAACTTTATGAGGTGTATGTTAGGACGTATCCCGGACCTAGAGGTGGGGAAGTTGGTAATGGGTGGAGATTTTAATACGGTGCTGGACCCAGGACTGGACAGATCGAGGTCCAGGACCGGAAGGAGGCCGGCTGCAGCTAGGGTGCTTAAGGACTTTATGGAGCAGATGGGAGGAGTAGACCCCTGGAGATTTAGTAGACCTAGGAGTAAGGAGTTTTCGTTTTTCTCCTATGTCCACAAAGTTTATTCACGGATAGACTTTTTTGTTTTGGGAAGGGCACTGATCCCGAAGGTGACGGGGACGGAGTACACGGCTATAGCTATTTCGGATCACGCTCCACATTGGGTGGACCTGGAGATAGGGGAGGAAAAAGAACAGCGTCCACCCTGGAGAATGGACATGGGATTATTGGCAGATGAGGGGGTGTGTTTAAGGGTGAGGGGGTGTATTGAAAGGTACTTGGAACTCAATGATAATGGGGAGGTCCAGGTGGGAGTGGTCTGGGAGGCGCTGAAGGCAGTGGTTAGAGGGGAGCTGATATCTATTAGGGCACATAAAGGAAAGCAGGAGGGTAGGGAAAGGGAGCGGTTGTTGAAAGAACTTCTGAGGGTGGACAGACAATATGCGGAGGCACCGGAGGAGGGACTGTACAGGGAAAGGCAAAGGCAACATGTAGAATTTGACTTGTTGACTACGGGTAATGCAGAGGCACAATGGAGGAAGGCACAGGGTGTACAGTACGAATATGGGGAGAAGGCGAGCATGTTGCTGGCCCACCAACTGAGGAAAAGGGGAGCAGCGAGGGAGATAGGGGGGGTGAGAGATGAGGAGGGAGAGATGAAGCGAGGAGCGGAGAGAGTGAATGGAGTGTTCAAGGCATTTTATGAAAGATTGTATGAAGCTCAGCCCCCGGATGGGAAGGAGAGAATGATGTGCTTTCTGGATCAGCTGGAATTTCCTAAGGTGGAGGAGCAGGAGAGGGCGGGACTGGGAGCACAGATTGAGACGGAGGAAGTAGTGAAAGGGATTGGGAGCATGCAGGCGGGGAAGGCCCCGGGACCAGACGGATTCCCAGTTGAATTCTATAGGAAATATATGGACTTGCTGGCCCCGCTACTGATGAGAACCTTTAATGAGGCGAGGGAAAGGGGGCAGCTGCCCCCGACTATGTCAGAGGCAACGATATCGCTCCTCCTATAGAAGGAAAAAGACCCGCTGCAACGCGGGTCCTATAGGCCTATTTCCCTCCTGAATGTGGACGCTAAGATTCTGGCCAAGGTAATGGCAACGAGGATAGAGGATTGTGTCCCGGGGGTGGTTCATGAGGACCAAACTGGGTTTGTGAAGGGGAGACAGCTGAATACAAATATACGGAGGCTGCTAGGGGTAATGATGATGCCCCCACCAGAGGGGGAAGTGGAGATAGTGGTGGCGAGAAAGCATTTGATAGAGTGGAGTGGGATTATTTGTGGGAGGTGCTGAGGAGATTTGGCTTTGGAGATGGGTATATCAGATGGGTACAGTTGCTGTATAGGGCCCCGATGGCGAGCGTGGTCACGAATGGACGGGGGTCTGATTATTTTCGGCTCCATAGAGGGACGAGGCAGAGATGTCCTCTGTCCCCGTTATTGTTTGCACTGGCGATTGAGCCCCTGGCCATAGCATTGAGGGGTTCCATGAAGTGAACGGGAGTACTCAGGGGAGGAGAAGAACACCGGGTATCTCTGTATGCGGATGATTTGTTGCTATATGTGGCGGATGGCTGAGATAATGCGGATACTTGGGGAGTTTGGGGATTTTTCAGGGTATAAATTGAACATGGGGAAAAGTGAGTTGGTTGTGGTGCATCCAGGGGAGCAGAGCAGAGAAATAGAGGATTTACCGTTGAGGAAGGTAACAAGGGACTTTCGGTACTTGGGGATCCAGATAGCCAAGAATTGGGGTACATTACATAGGCTTAATTTAACGCGGTTGGTGGAACAGATGGAGGAGGAGTTTAAGCGATGGGACATGGTGTCCCTGTCACTGGCAGGTAGGGTGCAGGCGGTTAAAATGGTGGTCCTCCCGAGATTCCTTTATGTGTGTCAGTGCCTCCCGGTGGTGGTCACTAAGGCTTTTTTCAAAAGAATCGAGAAGAGTATTATGTGTTTTGTGTGGGCCGGGAAGACCCCGAGAGTGAGGAGGGGATTTTTGCAGCGCAGTAGGGACAGGGGGGGGGCTGGCACTACCGAGCCTAAGTGAGTACTACTGGGCCGCCAATATTTCAATGGTGTGTAAGTGGATGGGAGAAGAGGAGGGAGGGGTGTGGAAGAGATTGGAGAGGGCGTCCTGCAGGGGGACTAGCCTACAAGCTATGGTGACGGCACCGTTGCCGTTCTCACCGAAGAAATACACCACAAGCCCGGTGGTGGTGGCTACATTGAAAATTTGGGGGCAGTGGGGACGGCATGGGGGAAAGACTGGAGCCTTGGTGCGGTCCCCGATAAGAAATAACCATAGGTTTGTTCCGGGGAGAATGGATGGGGGATTTGGAGCATGGCAAAGAGCAGGGGTAGCACAATTGAGAGATCTGTTCGTAGATGGGACGTTTGCGAGTCTGGGAGCGCTGACGGAAAAATATGGGTTGCCCCAAGGGAACGCATTTCGGTATATGCAACTGAGGGCTTTTGCGAGGCAACACGTGAGGGAATTCCCGCAGCTCCCGACGCAGGAGGTGCAGGATAGAGTGATCTCAGAGACATGGGTGGGGGATGGTAAGGTGTCAGACATATATAGGGAAATGAGGGACGAGGGGGAGATTATGGTCGATGAGCTGAAAGGGAAATGGGAAGAAGAGCTGGGGGAGGAGATTGAGGAGGGGCTGTGGGCTGATGCCCTACGTAGGGTAAATTCATCATCCTCGTGTGCCAGGCTAAGCCTGATACAATTTAAGATGTTACACAGGGCGCATATGACTGGAGCACGGCTCAGTAAATTTTTTGGGATAGAGGATAGGTGTGCGAGATGCTCGAGAAGCCCAGCGAATCACACCCACATGTTCTGGTCATGCCAGGCACTACAGGGGTTTTGGGTGGGGGTGGCAAAGGTGCTTTCGAAGGTGGTGGGGGTCCAGGTCGAACCAAGCTGGGGGTTGGCTATATTTGGGGTTGCAGAAGAGCCGGGAGTGCAGGAGGCGAGAGAGGCTGATGTTTTGGCCTTTGCGTCCCTAGTAGCCCGGCGCAGGATATTGTTAATGTGGAAGGAAGCCAAACCCCTGGGTGTGGAGACGTGGATAAACGACATGGCAGGGTTTATAAAGTTAGAACGGATTAAGTTCGCACTAAGGGGTTCGGCTCAAGGGTTCACCAGGCGGTAGCAACCGTTCGTCGACTACCTCACAGAAAGATAGAAGGAATGGAAAAGAAGAAGACAACAGCAGCAACCCGGGGGGCGGGGGGGAGGGGGGAGTGGGGAATCGGACGGACTCTCAGGGATGTTATTGTGTATGTAAAGGCACTTGTTTTAGGTAATGTATATTGAACTGTTGGATTGTATCTTTGGAGAGTATTTATTTTTGACAAGGCAGTTGCCATTTAGTTTGGTTTTTGTTTCTGTTCATATATTATTTATTTATTTGTTTAAAACTGGCCACTGTTATTTATATTGCTTTATTGTTGTTTAAAAGAAACACTACGTACTGTTCTGTTTGGCCAAAAAATCTTGAATAAAATATATTTATTAAAAAAAATTTTTTTTAACTTAAATCTGTGTCCATGTTCTACCTACAGTGAAGCGATATTTACTGTCAGACAATGTGATTCGTTTGCTGGAGTTTCAACAGAAGAAAGTTGCAATCGCGAACCAAATGTATATTAGTAGAGGTAAGTTGAACCAGCCTTGTTTATGCCTTTTCCCAATTAAAAGTATTTTTGGAAGCATAGTTGGGTGTGAAGCCCATCTGTCATTTAATGGAATGATTGTTAAAAAGGGATGTCGGGGCAGCACGGTGGCGCAGTGGGTTAGCCCTGCAGCCTCACAGCGCCGATCCCGGCCCTGGGTCACTGTCCGTGTGGAGTTTGCACATTCTCCCTGTGCCTGCGTGGGTTTCGCCCCCACAACCCAAAGATGTGCAGGATTGGCCACGCTAAATTGCCCTTAATTGGATAAAATGAACAGGGACGTCTGCTGAGTTACTGACTTGTTATTCAATTTTTAAAAGAGCAGTGCACCTTGGGCAAGTATTATTACTAAGAATTATTAATGATGAAGTTACTGGTGAAGTGATTTTGTCACTAACTATTCACTGAACTCACTACTTGAACTGGATTTGCACCATGTTCCTGCCTCTTTTTCTCACAGTTTATCATTCATTACAAATAGGTCACAGCATTAATAATAATATTATTATTAGTGCTGTGACCTATTTGTAATGAATTATAGCTAAGGAGAGGGTGGGTGGGTCAATAATCCATGTGGTGCACTGTGTTGATGTCAGATGGTCAAGGCCAGGCTGAACACTGATAACCTCCATGGGTGGATGGCCTGTTAATGTATATCATTTGGTTGAGATACAGGAGAGCTGACAGCAGCTGTGAGACATCCTGGTAAGAGGCAGTACCTTCTGAAGAAATCAGAAAATCTGTCTGGGGGAGCAAGGAACCAACGCCGGTTTTAATGAACATACATGAGTTTGGCTCTCCTGTTAGATTGAGCGATCATTCCTGCCTATGTGTAGTCTGACCTGTTTTTGTAATGTGACTTTTCTTCTTTTAGGGCCATTGACCTCCCTCTAGAGATTAATACATTTCTTTTGGTTTTCAACCTTGTCCCTGATCTGTTGGATGGATTGGGAAGATGATCATTGCCTGTTTCCTTCTAATTTACTGCCTTTGACAGAGAAGATGGAAAGCAGTGGGACCAACGTTCGATGTTTGTGCTCTGCTTAAATATTTGATGGGAGAATCTCAGGAGGGGCAGTTAAATATGAAAGTGGATGATCCATCGCGTTCTCCTCTGGAGACATTGGGGGCGGGATTCTCCGTTTTGACGCGCCAGGGGGTTTCCCGACGGCGTGGGGCTGCCCCACAATGGGAAACCCCATTGACCGGCCGGCGTAACGGAGAATCCCGCTGGCGAGTCGGGGCAGAAATGTGGCGAGGCGGGGCAGAGAATCCAGCCCCACAGCTGTCAGTCTTCAGCCAATACGATTCACTCCACGCGATATCAAGAAATGGCTGAAAGCACTGGATACTGCAAAGGCAATGGGCCCTGACAATATTCCAGCAACAACATTGAAACCTGTGCTCCAGAACTTACTGCACCCCTAACCAAGCTGTTCCAGTACAGCTACAACACTGGCATCTACCCGGCAATGTGGGAAATTGCCCAGGTGTGTCCTGTACACCAGAAAAAGGACAGATCCAACCCAACCAATTACCGCCACATTAATCGGCTCTCCATCATCAGCAAAGTGATGGAAGGAGTCACTAACAGTGCTATCAAGCGGCACTTACTCAGCAATAACCTGCTCACGGACGCTCAGTTTGGCTCCGCCAGGGTCACTCAGCTCCTGACCTCATTACAGCCTTGGTTCAAACATGGACAAAAGTGCTGAATGCCAGAGATGAGGTCAGAGTGACTGTCCTTGTCAATTTGACCGAGTAAAGCATCAAGGAGCAAAACTGGAGTCAATGGGAATCGGGGAAAATTCTCCGCTGGTTAGAGTCATACTTGGCACAAAAGAAAATGATTGTGGTTGTTGGAGGTCAAATCATTTCAGCTCCAGGACATCAATGCAGGAGTTCTTCCTCGACCCAACCATCTTCAGCTGCTTCATCAATGGTCTCTCTTCCATCATAAAGACGGAAGTGGGGATGTTCTCAGAAGCACAATGTTCAGCATCATTCACGAGTCCTCAGATAATGAAGCAGTTGATGTCCAAATGCAACAAGATCTGGACAATATCCAGACTTAGGCTGACAAGTGGCAAGTTGCGTTCATGCCACTCAAGTGCCAGGCAATGACCATCATTGACAAGAGAGGATCTAACCATCATCCCTCGACATTCAATGGCATTATTATCGCTGAATCCCCCACAATCAAAATCCTGGGGGTTACCATTGATCAGAAACTGAACTGGACTAGCCATATTAATACTGTGGCTACCGGGTCAGGTCAAAGATTAGGAACCCTACGGCAGGTAACTCGCCTCCTGACACCCCCAAAGCCTATACACCATCTACAGGGCCCAAGTCAGGAATTTAATGGAAAACTCTCAACCTGTCTGGATGAGTGCAGTTCCAACAACATTCAAGAAGCTGAACACATCCAAGACAAAGCACCCTGCTTGATTATCTCCCTTCCACAAACATTCCTCCACCACCGACGAACAGTAGCAGCCATGTGTACCATCTACAAGGTGCACTGCAGTAACCCGCCAAGGTTCCTTAGACCGCACCTATACCCACCACCATCTAGAAGGACAAGAGCAGCAAATACCTGGGAACTTTACCACCTGGAGGCCCCCTCAAAGTCACTCCCACCCTGACTTGGAAATATATCGCCGTTCCTTCACCGTCACGGGGTCAAAATTCTGGAACTCCATCCATAGCAGGACGTGGTGTACCTACACACCAGGGACTGCAGCGGTTCAAGATGGCAACTCACCACCGTCTTCTGAAGGGCAACTAGAGATGTGCAGTAAATGCTGGCCTAACCAATGATGCCCACATCCATGAAAATAAGAGCTTTTTAAAATTTATTCTTGAATGTCGGCATTGCTGGCCAGGCCAGATTTATTACTCATCCCTAATTGCTCTGAAAGTGGTAAAGCACTTTCTGTAACTGCTGAAGTTCATCTGGTGTAGGTAAACTTACTATGCTGTTAGCAAGGGAGTTCCAGGATTTTGACCCAATGACTAGTGAAGGAACAGCGATATTGCCAAGTCAGGACGAGGAATGGCTTTGTGGGTAACTTGTGGAAGGTGGTGGTGTTCCCATGACTTTGTGCTTCTCCGTGGTGGAGTTTACGGGTTTGGAAGCTGGAAAAGTTAGAAAAAGAGGAATTGTTTCCTTTGTCATTAAGATAATCTTAATAAGGGAATTTTAAAATATTGATATGTTGTACACTGAAGAACCGAAAGAATCATAGAATCTACAGTGCAGAAGAAGGCCATTCGACCCATCGAGTCTGCACCGGGCCCTGAAAGAGCACCCTACCTAAGCCCACACCTCCACCCTATCCCCGTAACCTCAACGAACCTTTTTTGGACACTAAGGGTCAATTTACCATAGCCAATTCAACTAACCTGAACTTCTTTGGACTGTGGGAGGAAACCGGAGCACCCGGAGGAAAGCCACGCAGACACGGGTAGAACATGCAGACTCTGCACAGACAGTGACCCAAGCCGGGAGACCCTGGCGCTGTGAAGCAACTGTGCTAACCACTGTGCTCCTGTGCTGGCCCAATGACATCCCACTTCCCTATAAGATGGTTATAATATTCTTTTTAGCTGAGTATAATTAATTCAAAATTTATCAAAGAAGTCAGGAACTCAAATTCTTGAATTACATATGACAGCATTGATGAAAAGGAGTCTGCTCCATGGCTGGATGTCTGAGTCATAGTGCTTATGGGGCCTTGCAGATCCTGGGCAGGGAGGCACTTAAAATAGCATAAATGCCAACCCCCTCCACGCTCACCCCAATAATATGGGCGGGGGAGGGACGAGCGCCATGAGTGTGTGGGTAGGTGCAGAAATCAGCAGCCCTCCCATCATATTTTTAAATATAATTAAGGGCTAATTGAGCTTGTGAACAAACCAAGTGACCCCAATAATATGCTGCCCGCACAATAATACGGTTGGTGTAAGCAGATAGGCAGGAATGGGCAGGGCATTGTTTTGAAGAACTTCTTAAAAGGAAGGGGGTGGTATGTCAGTGGGCAACCCTCCTTAAGATATACACTGTCTTTCTTTCTACTTGCCTGCTCTATGAAAGGCACCAAACCCTCCCCCCCCTCACACTCCCACCTCCACCTCCTCCCTAACCTGCCCAAACTCTCCCTGCCCAAGACCCTCCAGGACTCCCCTTATTGTGGGAACATTAGCCTGCCTTCTTAGGCCAGCTTGCAATCCCGGGTGCGCTTTTGGCACTGCCAGGAATGCTGGAGTTGCAGGCCAATTGGATTGGCCAGCAGCTCCCGAGGGAAAGACCTCCTCTCCAGTGAGGGGTAGCTCCTGCTAGCAGCCTATTTAGTCCACCCCAGCACATTATGGCTGCAGGGCAGACTGTTGTCCAGCGAGCCGGCTCCTCTCCAACTTTACTTCTGAGGGAGGGGAAAACCGTCCACTCCCCCCATATTATCCGGCCCCCTGTGTTCTGTTGCTGCAGTTACGAATTTTCCCAGTAACGTGCAAAACCTGTGGGAGAATTTTGGCTGAATTTTAAGAACTGAAATGAAGGCTTGGGGATTTCTGTCTCAAATCTCAAAAGATATTGGATGGAATTCTCCCATTGTCAGAGTAAGTACAGTGGCGGGTGGCTCCGGCAGCACCTGTCCTACTGACCAGAATGGTGGGATCTCGCGTCAGATTCTGGGCTTGAAAATTCGTTAATTTTTTTTTTTATTAAATATTTTATTGAAAATTTTTGGTCAACCAACACAGTACATTGTGCATCCTTTACACAATATTATAACAACACAAATAACAATGACCTATTTTATAAACAAAAAATGAATAAATAATAAATAACAAAAATGAAAACTAGCCCTAATTGGCAACTGCCTTGTCACAAGTAACACTCTCCAAAAATATAATTTAACAGTCCAATATATAATTATCTGTAGCAACGACCTATACATACTATACAGTATATATTAACAACCCTGAGAGTCCTTCTGGTTCCTCCTCTCCCCCCCCCCCCCCCCTCCCTCTCCCCCCCCCCCCCCCCCCCCGATCCTGGGCTGCTGCTGCTGCTGCTGCCTTCATTTTCCCATTCCGTCTATCTGCGAAGTATTCGACGAACGGTTGCCACCGCCTGGTGAACCCTTGAGCCGACCCCCTTAGGACGAACTTAATCCGCTCTAGCTTTATAAACCCCGCCATGTCATTTATCCAGGTCTCCACCCCCGGGGGCTTGGCTTCTTTCCACATTAGCAATATCCTGCGCCGGGCTACTAGGGACGCAAAGGCCAAAACATCGGCCTCTCTCGCCTCCTGCACTCCCGGCTCTTGTGCAACCCCAAATATAGCCAACCCCCAGCTTGGTTCGACCCGGACTCCTACTACTTTTGAAAGCACCTTTGTCACCCCCATCCAAAACCCCTGTAGTGCCGGGCATGACCAAAACATATGGGTATGATTCGCTGGGCTTCTCGAGCACCTCGCACACCTATCCTCCACCCCAAAAAATTTACTGAGCCGTGCTCCAGTCATATGTGCCCTGTGTAATACCTTAAACTGAATCAGGCTTAGCCTGGCACACGAGGACGACGAGTTTACCCTGCTTAGGGCATCTGCCCACAGCCCCTCCTCGATCTCCTCCCCCAGCTCTTCTTCCCATTTCCCTTTTAGTTCATCTACCATAGTCTCCCCTTCGTCCCTCATTTCCCTATATATATCTGACACCTTACCATCCCCCACCCATGTCTTTGAGATCACTCTGTCCTGCACCTCTTGTGTCGGGAGCTGCGGGAATTCCCTCACCTGTTGCCTCGCAAAAGCCCTCAGTTGCATATACCTGAATGCATTCCCTTGGGGCAACCCATATTTCTCGGTCAGCGCTCCCAGACTCGCGAACTTCCCATCCACAAACAGATCTTTCAGTTGCGTTATTCCTGCTCTTTGCCACATTCCATATCCCCCATCCATTCCCCCCGGGGCAAACCTATGGTTGTTTCTTATCGGGGACCCCCCTAAGGCTCCAGTCTTTCCCCTATGCCGTCTCCACTGTCCCCAAATCTTCAGTGTAGCCACCACCACCGGGCTTGTGGTGTAGTTCCTCGGTGAGAACGGCAATGGGGCTGTCACCATAGCCTGTAGGCTAGTCCCCCTACAGGACGCCCTCTCTAATCTCTTCCACGCCGCTCCCTCCTCCTCTCCCATCCACTTACTCACCATTGAAATATTAGCGGCCCAATAATACTCACTTAGGCTCGGTAGTGCCAGCCCCCCCCTATCCCTGCTACGCTGTAAGAATCCCTTCCTCACTCTCGGGGTCTTCCCGGCCCACACAAAACCCATGATACTCTTTTCAATCCTTTTAAAAAAAAGCCTTCGTGATCACCACCAGGAGGCACTGAAACACAAAGAGGAATCTCGGGAGGACCACCATCTTAACCGCCTGCACCCTCCCTGCCATTGACAGGGATACCATATCCCATCTCTTGAAATCCTCCTCCATCTGTTCCACCAACCGCGTTAAATTTAACCTATGCAATGTGCCCCAATTCTTAGCTATCTGGATCCCCAGGTAACGAAAGTCCCTTGTTACCTTCCTCAACGGTAGGTCCTCTATTTCTCTACTCTGCTCCCCTGGATGCATCACAAACAACTCACTTTTCCCCATGTTCAATTTATACCCTGAAAAATCCCCAAACTCCCCAAGTATCCGCATTATTTCTGGCATCCCCTCCGCCGGGTCCACCACGTATAGTAGCAAATCGTCCGCATACAAAGATACCCGGTGCTCTTCTCCTCCCCTAAGTACTCCCCTCCACTTCTTGGAACCCCTCAACGCTATCGCCAGGGGCTCAATCGCCAGTGCAAACAATAATGGGGACAGAGGGCATCCCTGCCTTGTCCCTCTATGGAGCCGAAAATATGCAGATCCCCGTCCATTCGTGACCACGCTCGCCACTGGGGCCCTATACAACAGCTGCACCCATCTAACATACCCCTCTCCAAAACCAAATCTCCTCAACACCTCCCACAAATAATCCCACTCCACTCTATCAAATGCTTTCTCGGCATCCATCGCCACTACTATCTCCGTTTCTCCCTCTGGTGGGGCCATCATCATTACCCCTAACAACCTCCGTATATTCGTGTTCAGCTGTCTCCCCTTCACAAACCCAGTTTGGTCCTCGTGGACCACCCCCGGGACACATTCCTCTATTCTCATTGCCATTACCTTGGCCAGGACCTTGGCATCTACATTTAGGAGGGAAATAGGTCTATAGGACCCGCATTGTAGCGGGTCCTTTTCCTTCTTTAAGAGAAGCGATATCGTTGCTTCAGACATAGTCGGGGGCAGTTGTCCCCTTTCCTTTGCCTCATTAAAGGTCCTCGTCAGTACCGGGGCGAGCAAGTCCACATATTTTCTATAGAATTCGACTGGGAATCCATCCGGTCCCGGGGCCTTTCCCGCCTGCATGCTCCTAATTCCTTTCACCACTTCTTCTACCTCGATCTGTGCTCCCAGTCCCACCCTTTCCTGCTCTTCCACCTTGGGAAATTCCAGCCGATCCAAGAAGCCCATCATTCTCTCCCTCCCATCCGGGGGTTGAGCTTCATATAATTTTTTATAAAATGTCTTGAACACTCCATTCACTCTCTCCGCTCCCCGCTCCATCTCTCCTTCCTCATCCCTCACTCCCCCTATTTCCCTCGCTGCTCCCCTTTTCCTCAATTGGTGTGCCAGCAACCTGCTCGCCTTCTCCCCATATTCGTACTGTACACCCTGTGCCTTCCTCCATTGTGCCTCTGCAGTGCCTGTAGTCAGCAAGTCAAATTCTACATGTAGCCTTTGCCTTTCCCTGTACAGTCCCTCCTCCGGTGCTTCCGCATATTGTCTGTCCACCCTCAAAAGTTCTTGCAGCAACCGCTCCCGTTCCTTACTCTCCTGCTTCCCTTTATGTGCCCTTATTGATATCAGCTCCCCTCTAACCACCGCCTTCAACGCCTCCCAGACCACTCCCACCTGGACCTCCCCATTATCATTGAGTTCCAAGTACTTTTCAATGCACCCCCTCACCCTTAGACACACCCCCTCATCTGCCATTAGTCCCATGTCCATTTTCCAGGGTGGGCGCCCTCCTGTTTCCTCCCCTATCTCCAAGTCCACCCAGTGTGGAGCGTGATCCGAAATGGCTTTGGCCGTATACTCCGTTCCCCTCACCTTCGGGATCAATGCCCTACCCAGCACAAAAAAGTCTATTCGCGAGTAGACTTTATGGACATAGGAGAAAAACGAGAACTCCTTACTCCTAGGTCTGCTAAATCTCCACGGGTCTACACCTCCCATCTGCTCCATAAAATCTTTAAGTACCTTGGCTGCTGCCGGCCTCCTTCCAGTCCTGGACTTCGACCTATCCAGCCCTGGTTCCAACACCGTATTAAAATCTCCCCCCATTATCAGCTTTCCCATCTCTAGGTCCGGAATGCGTCCTAGCATCCGCCTCATAAAATTGGCATCATCCCAGTTCGGGGCATATACGTTTACCAAAACCACCGTCTCCCCCTGTAGTTTGCCACTCACCATCACGTATCTGCCCCCGTTATCCGCCACTATAGTCTTTGCCTCGAACATTACCCGCTTCCCCACTAATATAGCCACCCCCCTGTTTTTCGCATCTAGCCCCGAATGGAACACCTGCCCCACCCATCCTTTGCGTAGCCTAACCTGGTCTATCAGTTTCAGGTGCGTTTCCTGTAACATAACCACATCTGCCTTAAGTTTCTTAAGGTGTGCGAGTACCCGTGCCCTCTTTATCGGCCCGTTCAGTCCTCTCACGTTCCACGTGATCAGCCGAGTTGGGGGGCTTCCTACACCCCCCCCTTGTCGATTAGCCATCACCTTTTTCCAGCTCCTCACCCGGTTCCCACGCAGCTGTATCTCCCCCAGGCGGTGCCCCCCCGCCCATCCTCTCCCATACCAGCTCCCCCCTCTCCCCAGCAGCAGCAACCCAGTAATTCCCCCTCCCACCCCCACCCCCCCCCCCCCCCGCTAGATCCCCCGCTAGCGTAATTACTCCCCCCATGTTGCTCCCAGAAGTCAGCAAACTCTGGCTGACCTCGGCTTCCCCCCCGTGACCTCGGCTCGCACCGTGCGACGCCCCCTCCTTCCTGCTTCTCTATTCCCGCCATGATTATCATAGTGCGGGAACCAAGCCCGCGCTTCTCCCTTGGCCCCGCCCCCAATGGCCAACGCCCCATCTCCTCCACCTCCCCTCCTCCCCCCATCACCACCTGTGGGAGAGAGAAAAGTTACCACATCGCAGGATTAGTACATAAAACCCCTCTTTGCCCCCCACATTCGCCCCACCACTTTGTTCGAACGTTCTTTTTAATAACCCGCTCATTCCAGTTTTTCTTCCACAATAAAAGTCCACGCTTCATCCGCCGTCTCAAAGTAGTGGTGCCTCTCTCGATATGTGACCCACAGTCTTGCCGGTTGCAGCATTCCAAATTTTATCATCTTTTTATGAAGCACCGCCTTGGCCCGATTAAAGCTCGCCCTCCTTCTCGCCACCTCCGCACTCCAGTCTTGATAAACGCGGATCACCGCGTTCTCCCATTTACTACTCCGAGTTTTCTTCGCCCATCTAAGGACCATTTCTCTATCCTTAAAACGGAGGAATCTCACCACTATGGCTCTGGGAATTTCTCCTGCTCTCGGTCCTCGCGCCATCACTCTGTATGCTCCCTCCACCTCCAACGGACCTGCCGGGGCCTCCGCTCCCATTAACGAGTGCAGCATCGTGCTCACATATGCCCCGACGTCCGCTTCCTCCACACCTTCAGGAAGACCAAGAATCCTCAGGTTGTTCCTCCTTGCGTTGTTTTCCAGTGCCTCCAACCTTTCCACACATCGTTTCTGATGTGCCTCCTGCGTCTCCGTCTTCACCACCAGGCCCTGTATATCGTCCTCATTCTCGGCTGCCTTTGCCTTCACGACCCGAAGCTCCCGCTCCTGGGTCTTTTGTTCCTCCTTTAGCCCTTCGATCGCCTGTAGTATCAGGGCCAACAGCTCTTGCTTCATTTTCTTTTTGATCTCTTCCACACAGCATTTCAAGAACTCTTGTTGTTCAGGGCCCCATGTTAAACTGCCACCTTCCGACGCCATCTTGGTTTTTGCTTGCCTTCCTTGCCGCTGTTCTAAAGGATCCACTGCAATCTGGCCACTTCCCTCTCCTTTTTCCATCCGTATCCAGGGGGGATTCCCTTCTGGTTTACCGCACAGTGTTTTTAGCCGTCAAAATTGCCGTTGGGGCTCCTATCAAGAGCCCAAAAGTCCGTTTCACAGGGAGCTGCCGAAACGTGCGACTCAGCTGGTCATCGCCGCACCCGGAAGTCTAAAATTCGTTAATTAAGCACAGGTGAGTTCTCCTCGGACTCCTGGCGGACTGCTAGCTGATTCGTCCACCTGCCTTCAGCTGACTGGTTCGAAGGTCCCAGTGCCGAATTTAACCACCAGTCCAGCACACTCTTACTCTCCAACCCACCTGTCTTCACCACAGACGACACAGGATCTCAGCAATCCAGAGGGAAAAAGCTAGCAGCCTCATGAAGTTTGTTCCTCGATTCAGCCACCTTCCTCCAAAGCCCATCACCCGTGAGGTGCACGTGCCCCACTTGGACCTCTCTCTACCACATCTGGAGTCTTTATTCATCCCCTTCCAGTAAACATGGTGGGCCGGGATTCTTCGAATTCCCGGCCACGTATTGACGCCGGCATAACCACCGGAGTGGTGTACACCGGCGTCAACGGGCCTCCAGGCCCAGTAATTCTTCGTTTTTAGGGGGCTAGAACAGCGCCAGAGTCATGTGCGCTGCTCCGGCGCCAAACGGCGGCCCTGCACGGCCAGTGCAGGTCCATGCATGCGCGCCACAGCCGTCTCCACGCTGGTGCATGCGCGTGGTTGGCATCTCCGCGCTGAGCAACATGTCGGGGACCGAACAGCGGACCCACGTGGAAGGATGTAGGCCCCCTCCAGAACGCGCCCGCCCACCGATCGGAAGCCCCCGATCGAGGGCCGGGCCGTGTGGAGGCCCCGTCCGGAGTCAGATTCCACTCCGCCAGGAACAAAGGCTTTGTTGCAGTTGCACTCGCCAAGAGGTCTGGTCAACTGAGGACTGTATTTTGCACGCCACTCTTTAGCAATGGTGATTGACGCACAAGATTGGAAGGCCTGGTGGAATACTGGTGGGCAGCTTTTTTTCAAATTTTTGCAATTAAGGGGCAATTGTAGTGTGGTCAATCCACCTACCATGCACACCTTTAGGTTGTGGGGGGTGAGACCCACGTAAACACGGGAAGAATGTGCATATTCCACACTGACAGTTACCAAACTCGGGTCCTCGGCGTCGTGAGGCAGCAGTGATAACCATTGCGCCACCATGCCGCCCGTGGACAGCTGAATATTCATGAGATGCAAATGAATTAAAATGAATTTCGCGTCACCTGCCAATGGGATGATCGACCCACCAGTTGGAGAATTGAAGCACGATTTTACGCCGATGAGTATCCAGCCTTTTGACGTTCCATGGGGCATGGGGTATGTGAGAATTTCGCCCATAATATATTTTATTTTGCTTCCCATGCAAAAGTTTAAATATTTTTGATCATTTATCCTACAGATCAATATTTCACCAACATTGAAGAAAAGTTAAAAAACAATGAGTTACTCCTCAAGAATGATTTAAAAACGTTGTTACATTTGTGCCAAACACCAGCAAACGTCGAAGTAGCAAAGAATATAATTTACAGGTATGTTACTTAAAAATTAACAATTATTACATCCAATGAATATGAATTTCTATTCCTGATTAAGGTGAATAGTTTATATTCAATTCTATTTATATTTCCCAGGCATGAGTCCAAGCTGTGAATGCTATTTTCCTTCTTCAATTCCCCAATACACTATGTCTTTTAGCCAGTGATCTGATGTACAACAGGCTTAAAATTACAATCTTCGTGCTGAAAATACTCAGCAGGTCTGCCAGGATCTGGGAAGAGCGTAACAGAGTGAATTTTCAGATTGTTGACTGCTTCTAATGAAAGGCATTGACTTAGCCTGTAATAAAAACAGGAAGTGCTGGAAAAACTCAGCAGGTCTGTCAGCATCTGGAGAGAGAAACTCTCGACTCTCTGAAGGAGAAACTTTTATGCCAGCGTGCCACACTTTCGAACATTCCACTCCCTACTGTCGTGCAGCCTTAAATCCACCCCCTCTGCTCCCCCGCCCACGTTTGCTAAATCTGCCCGAGTACAAGATTCTAGTTTTACCTGTTCTTACCTGTACGGGCAGCATGGTAGCACAAGTGGATAGCACTGTGGCTTCACAGTGCCAGGGTCCCAGGTTCGATTCCCTGCTGGGTCACTATCTGTGTGGAGTCTGCACGTTCTCCCCGAGTCTGCGTGGGTTTCCTCCGGGTGCTCCGGTTTCCTCCCACAGTCCAAAGACGTGCAGGTTAGGTGGATTGGCCATGATAAATTGCCCTTAGTGACCAAAAAGGTTGGGAGGGGTTATTGGGTTACGGGGATAGGGTGGAAGTGAGGGCTTAAGTGGGTCGGTGCAGACTCGATGGGCTGAATGGTCTCAGTCTGCACTGTATGTTCTACCTGATCCATGGGCCTATTTCTTCTCCTGGTACCGGTAGCAGCCACAGATGCACCTTTGGCACTGCCAGGACTGATGGATTGGCCAGAAGCTCTGGAGGGCAGGACTTCCTCCCCAGTGAGGGGCACAATTCCACTTGGCCCTCATTTAGTCACTCTGCATTGCGTTATGGCTACGTGGCAGGGTGGTATGGAGCATGTCAGCTTCATGCCAACTTTGCTTCTCGCTCCCCCCCTCGCCATTTTATTCAGCCTGATGTTAATGCTAGCAATTATATGGAAGTAATTACTAATGTCTGAGATTCTCGGTCTATTGCTTAGTGAGCACATGTGAAGTGGAATGATAGGATATTTGTTATGTTTAAATTTTCACACAGTCAACCACAACCGAGCAGTAACTTGGGTTCCAGTAACAACAATATTTTTTTCAAACGTTTTTATTTTTCAAATCAAGGGGCAATTTAGCGTGGCCACTGCACCTACCCTGCACATCTTTTGGGTTGTTTAGGTGAGATCCACGCAGACTGGGGAGAATGGGCAAACTCCACACGGACAGTGACCTGCGGCCGGGTACGAACCCGGGTCCTTGGCGCCGTGAGGCAGCAGTGCTAACCATTGTGCTGCCTTCAGTAACGACAATATAAGTAGATTTGAAATTCAGCTGGAGCGGCACGATGGCACAGTGGTTAGCACTGCTGCCTCATAGCCCCAGGGACCCAGGTTCGATTTCAGCCTTGGGTGACTTTATACCTTCTCCTCCTGTCTGCGTGGCTTTCCTGAGGGTGCTCCGGCTTCCTCCCACAGTCCAAAGATGTGCAGGTTAGGTGGATTGGCCATGCTAAATTGTCCCTTAGTGCCCAAAGATTAAGTGGGTTATGGGAAGAAAGCAGGGGAGTGGGCCTGAGTGGGGTGCTCTTTTGGAGGGTCAGTGCAGACTTGATGGGCTGAATGACCTCCTGCAATGCAAGCAGAACATTTATCATGTATTCCCTTGCATTGTTTGTCCTGCCCAAGTGCATCACCTCACACTTATCTGGATTGAATTGGAAAAAATAATCTGGAATTAAAAGTTACAACCATGAAACCATTGTCAATTGTTGTAAAAACCGATCGCGTTCACAAATGTTCTTTTTGGGAAGGAAATCTGTCGTCTTTACCCGGTCTGCCTACATGTGACTCCAGACCCACAGCAATGTGGTTGATTCTTAAATGCCCTCAGGGAATGGCAATAAATGTTGGCCCAGCCAGCGACCCCACATCCCATGAACGAATAAAAGAAAATTGCGTGCATGAGTGCAGCTACAACGCAAGAAGCTCGGCACCATCCAAGACAAAGCCACCTGCTTGATTGGCACCCATCCACCAACTTCAACTTTCACTTCTTCCATCACTGACGCATTGTGGCAGCAGTGTGTACCATCTACACAATGCACAGCAGCAACTCACCAAGGCTCCTCTGACAGCATCTTCCTAACAACACGGTTGGTGTTCCTACAATGCATGACCTGCAGCTGTTCATGAAGGCAGCTCACCACCATCCTTTCAAGGGCAATTAGGGATGAGCAGTAAATTTTGGCCTAGCCTGCGATGCCCACATCTCATGGACAAATATATAAAAAAAGATCTTCATGAACAACAAGGCAAGAAATAAATCTCTTAACCAATAAAAATTAAGATTGACAACTAAACAAAGAATGGACTGAGTGGGAAGATGAATTAAACTGTAAGAATACATTGTCAAATCAGATACAGAAATAAGTGATCATAGAATCCCTACACTGCAGATGGAGGATATTTGGCTCTTCAAGTCTACACTGACCCTCCAAAAGAGCGCTCTACCCAGGCCCACTCCTCCGCCCTATCCCCATTATCTCGCGCAATCCACCTACCTTTGGGCGGTGGGGAGAAACCAGGGCACCCGGAAGAAACCCACGCAGATACGGGGAGAACATGTAAACTCCACACAGGTAGTCACCCAAGGCCGGAATCAAACCTGGGTTCCTGCTGTTGTGAAGCAGTAGTGCTAACCACTGTGATACAGAGAGTAAGAGAAAGAAAATGTTTTTAAAAGTTAACTTGAAATGTTACATTTTAAACAATGCTTCTGAAAGCAATTCACAGTTGGAAGGATTGCAAGTCCACACTTATAGCTGTTCACTTTCTGGGCAAGAGGGAATGATTGGCATTCAATAACAATTCTAAAATCGTGAAAGGCTACTGAAGCTGAAGATGAAGTAGCATAATTTGGCCAAAACCTATGGCAATTTTCAATTCATGGGGAATCTTTTCTTTGCCACACAGTGTTGCTACCTGGTTGGTACATTTAATACATTAGGTATTTCTGGTTGTGCACGTGGCAATTTATTGTGCTTCGGGATCTTGTCTTTTCAATATTTATGAGATCTCAGTTTTGATGTCTTTTCATGTGCATGGGGCCTCACATTCCACATAAATCCTATGTGACTCTCAATGAATTAAGCATCACCAGCATGCACCCCGTCTTATTCCAAACATTTGGACACTTTGCCATTTATTACATGCAAAAGATTACATTTTGTATCATGGAGTATGGGTTGAATTGAAGGGAGTTCAATTTATAACAAAATAAAGTCTATAAATAAAAACTTGTTTTGTCACAAAGTGGCCATAAAATTTGTCATAAATACCCAACTGATCATTAATTGCCTTTTGTGATGAGGAAGAGTTAAATATTATTTGGAACAAACAAGTTCCTGAGCTATCTATTTATTCACTTCCTTGATTTTCTTGGGAGAGAGCAAAATAAAATATCTTCCCACACTATCCAAGGTTGTCAGTTAATGGGTTAAACCAGAGGTCATTGCCTTTGGTATCCAAACAGCCTTGTCATTGTGCTGATAGAAGAGCGGAGAGTATAAAATCGAACAATTGAATTTAACTTAGCATTTGGCACAACAGTTGTCGTCAAGTAATTAGTAACTTAATTCCGATCATGGACACTGCTATCGTTTTGTATAATTTAGTGACACTGGGGAGGGGCTCGGTGATGCAGTGGTTACCACTGCTGCCTACGGTGCTGAGGACCCGGGTTCGATCACGGCCCCGGGTCACTGTCCGTGTGGAACTTGACCATTCTCCCCATGTCTGCGTGGGTTTCACCCCCACAACCCAAAGATTTGCAGGTTCGGTGAATTGGCCACACTAAATTGCCCCTTAATTGGAAAAAAAAAATTGGGGTACTCTAAATTTATGAAGAAACAAAATAATAATTTAGTGACACTCGTGTGCAGTACTCTTCTTGTTTGTCCCATAGATACCATGCTGAGAACAGAAATATGGCATTTGGAGAATTCAAGTTCGGCCCTCTGTTTATGAGACTGTGTTATGAGCTGGGTTTAGAAGAAACTGCAGAAGAGGTGGTGAAAGACCAGGTAAATCATTCTTGACTGAGATCAATAGATTTTTGTTTGAACTGGACATCATGGGAAATGGAGAGAATGGAGGTAAATGGAGTTGAGATACAGCTTCCATACAGACAAGAGACTTGCAGAAGTCTTCAGAGTGATTGCCAGAGCACAAGAGCAGACTTGCTGACACAATTCATTAACACATCGAAAGAAAAACTCTTTCTAAAAGATAATTAGAATGTATATATAAGTTAATATAGTGTGTATATATGTAATATATAATGTGAATATATATTTATTTGTTTGTACGTCTACTGTTACATTTATTTAGCAATCAAAGTCTAAAACTGACGTGTTTGTTCCACCGCATCTGAAAGAGGATTTGTAGAGGCATGGATTAGAGCTAAAATAATCTTAATCCATCTTCGCATTTGATATGTTCCAATTGTCATGATAATAGATTGAAAATACCATCCTTGTTATCCTCAGTGCATTATCGAAATGGCCTGTAGAGTGGGATATGGTAACATAGTAATAATGTAACTGGACCCGTGCTGATCTAATCCAGGAATATGAGTTCAAATCCTAGCATGGCGGTTTGAGAATTTGCAGGTTTGAGAATTTGAATTCAATTTATAACAAAAAAAAGGTCTAGAATTGAAAAACTGGTATCAGGAAAGTGACCATAAAACTTATTGAATTTACAAAGATACGAATTGGGAGCAGGAGTGTCCTTCAGTGAAAGAAACCTGTTGTCCTTACTCAGTCTGGCCACTCAGTTATAGCAAACTGCTCAATGAATTTCACTTCAGAATAAAGGCACCACCTTCACAGGGCAACTAGAGGTGGAGAATAAATGTTAGCCTTGCCTGCGAAACTAACAGCCCGATACACTAAATGTTGTGAAACAGCCTTCTTGTTTGATACGCTTAACTCATCACAACAAACTATTGACGAATGTTACCACTAATAGCAGACCTAGAACCAATTGTTTTATATCCTTTCCAGGCACAACGCACAACTATACCGTTAGGTGCATTTTAGACATCAACATTAATAATTTCATTTATGCAACACAGCAGTACCTCAAAGTAATTATTTCTGAATGGAACACTTTCAGTTTTTTGAGAGAGCTGATAAGCGACCGTACAGATTTTGTTTTTAAATTTTAGCGTACTCAATTCTTTTTTTTCCAATTAAGGGGCAATTTAGCGTGGCCAATCCACCTACCCTGCTCATCTTTGGGTTATGGGGGTGAAACCCACACAGACATAGGGAGAATATTGATGCACAATCAATTACACAGACGAGAGTAGGGTGTAATCGAGGCTTTATTACACTGAGATGTGTGGCCTCCTGCAGCAGTTGACGAAATGGCTGCTGTACTGGGAGCGCACACATTTATACTGCTCCAACTGGGCGGAACCAGCAGGCAGGGATCTACCCCCATACCTGTAGAACAGGGGCCTTACCGAAAAGCACCTATACCAACATCCTATATATACAATAAATACATCAGAGGTGACTACCACAAATGTGCAAACCCCACACGGACAGTGACCTGGGTCCTCAGTGCCGTGAGGCAGCAGTGCTAACCACTGCGCCACCGTGACGCCTTTTGTGACCGAACAGATACAAGATGCTTTCTTTCTCATACAGTTAGCTTCTTTCCCGTTGCTTTTGACCAACTTACCCCAATTGAAGCAACATGTTCTTAAAACGATAATTCATTCATTGCATGTCTGGAGAGAATGAAGCTGGGGGAGGAAAGGCTGCTTTTAAATACAGCAGGAGCTAGAATTTATAAAGTGTCTTGAATGTAGTATAACATCCCAAGGTGTTTTATATGGGTATCTATGGGTGTTTGCACTGCCTGTTCCCAATGTGTAGGTCTCGCATCGCTGATGGCAACTCTAATATAAATCTGCCAGATTCAATAGGGCTGACATCCAGAAAGTCCTGCTAAAAATCATTGCCTTCCTGCGTGCTAATCTTGCTGAATGTGGCAGGTTTGCCCTAGGCTTGCTGCCTGCTGCACAACACCCGTCCTTCAGTAATCTGCAGTGAAAGTGTCCCACTGGTATTAATATGAAAGCAAGTTCAATATAGTCTACTTCGCCATCAATTGACCTGTTCAAAACTCTCAGCAATTTTGAAGTAACAGCTATTTTAATTGTAGCTCAAGCCTTTAACCCCAATTATTGTATTCAGTTCAGAATAATTCATACTTCTAAATGAATGCTAATTCACCTTTCGGCACACATTTACATGGGATATAACGTTGTCCAGCCATCCCTTTAAATATTGTCCTTGAGATTGAACTGCGGATCTGTTCATTGTGTATTAATGATCAATATTGTAGGTTTTAATGTTTGTAATTTCCTTGTGAATCAGTTTCCTCTGCGCCTTTTTAAAATTTTCTTATTGTACTGATATATATAGACCTTGGTAAAAAGAAACTGCTAACATTTGAAATATGAAATAAAGGAATAAGCAGCAGGAAAATCAGTTTGTGAAATAAGAATAATAATCTTTATTATTGTCACAAGTAGGCTTACATTAACACTGCAATGGCATTACTGTGAAAAGCCCCTAGTCGCCACACTCCAGCACCTATTTGGGTACACAGAGGGAGAATTGAGAATGTCCAATTCACCTAACAAGCACGTCTTTCGGGACTGGTGGGAGGAAACCAGAGCATCCGGAGGCATCCCACACAGACACTGGGAGAACGTGCAGGCTCCGCACAGATCGTTACCCAAGCAGGAATCGAAACCGGGGCCCCTGGAGCTGTGAAGCAACAGACATGTTGCGTGTAACCTATGAGCTGAGCATCTCTTTGTAGATGCTGTTTGACAGGGCAGCACGGTGGTGCAGTGGTTAGTACTGCTGTCTCACGGAGCTGAGGACCCGGATTCAATCCTGGCCTCGAGTCACTGTCCTTGTGGAGCTTGCACATTCTCCCTGTGATTGCGTGGGTCTCACCCCCACAACCCAAAGATGTGCAAGGTGGGTGAATTGGTCGCATTAAATTGCCCCTTAATTGGAAAAAAAAAATTGGGTACTCTAAATTTATATTAAAGAAAATATGCTGTTTGACCTGCTGTGAGTTCCCAGATATTTTGTTTGAGTTATATTACGCTAAGGGTTGGTTGTCGACAGTATCATTGCAAGTTAATTGATTACGGGGAGAAAATAGAGTTGCAGTAAGTGTATATTCTGATAACTTCCCAGTGGAAAATCAGTGAAACTGTAAACATTCAGGATTCCGAGCTGAAGGTACATACAGAACAGTACATGGTCATTTGATCCTCTATGGTTAATGCATTCATTGGATTGCAATTGAACTCTATGTTATCTGATTCCTAGCCTTCAAGCCTGAATCAATTTACATTCCTGTTTCTATCCCTTGCACCCTCCAACAACAGAATTACCTTGAAATGAAATGAAATGAAAATCGCTTATTGTCACGAGTAGGCTTCAATGAAGTTACTGTGAAAAGCCCCTAGTCGCCACATTCCGGCGCCTGTTCGGGGAGGCTGGTACGGGAATTGAACCGTGCTGCTGGCCTGCCTTGGTCTGCTTTAAAAGCCAGCGATTTAGCCCAGACTTCCCACTAGGTGGCAGTTTAATTCATAATTGAAGCACAGCCTCTAATCTTACTGTTCCAGTTTAATTGCACTCCATTTTTTTCGCACTATATACTCACTCGCATTTTAAAAAACAATTCTAACATGATACTGTGTGTGTGGTCTCACTAGGGTACTGCATTAGGAATAATAAAAGGCAGATTGAATTACCAGACAGTACATCAAATTAACGATTCTGATAATATTATTAAATGTGAAAGTAGTTCTTTGGCATCAATTTCATTTCATTTCTTTTAAATGTTCTTGCAACATACCTGCTCAGCAAGACAGGCAAATTGCATAAGTGAAGGTTTCCGAGAAAATAATACAAGGAATTTGAGTCAAGACAAAGACTGATTGATGCTGCAGCCTTGATAAATCTTCACAGACAGCAACTGGTCTCATCCAGTGCTAGGGGAAGGCACTAAATGGTTCTGCACCTCCACAGAGATGAAATGATCCAATCCTTATCTCTGAAGTGACAGTAAAACATCTGTCTGCTCAGTTGGTCGGAAATGAGCCACAAACAAGGAATGTCATCTTTAGCTGAGCAATCTATTGGAAACAAATTACATTTTGAAGTGTGGTTCTGATGTTTTATAAAGAAAGAAAATACATCAATTCTTTTGAAATAAAATTCAACGGACACTATTATAAACCGGCAAGAAATGAATGTCTTTGTGACTCAGTGGATAAATTTAATTTATGGCAGTTTGGCACAAACTCGTACCTAGCTGAAAGGAAGTGGTTGTTGGCAGTCAATCATTTCAGTCACAGGCCATTGCTCAGGAGTTCCTCAGGGTGATGTCCTGGGCCCAGCCATCCTCCCTTCCTTCACCAATGACTTTCCTTCCATTATAAGGTCAGAAGTGGAGATGTGCGTTTGCAGATAGGAACGAACATTCAGGCCTATGTAACCGAGTCAGGAGCACAGAGTTGGAAAGTTTTTCTCGACTCCAAACCCATCTTGGGAGAAACTTCCAAAATGGCCCAACTTTGTTCAAGGGAAGGGCGAGTGCGTGTTGAAGTTGGAACCACTTCCCCCGGAAACATTGCAGGGTCACTTGACTCGTGGAAGCCGCCGAGTGCCAAGTCGGGCTGTTGAAAAGACCCACCTCAGTGTTATGGGATTCATCCCCTTTATAATAAAAACAGCCCTCCAGCCCTCACCCATCTCACCTCCATACCCCAACCATGCCAACTCTACCTAACCTCCATGGCCCTTTTAATAATAATTTTATAGCTGCCATACCAACGTATTGCTAACTCATGCCAACAGATGATGCTCCAACACATTGCCATGGCTCTTTATTGCTTCTATGCCAACTCGTGTTAACCCATGACTCCCAAGTCATCCACATGATCCTTTATAGACTTTATGCTTAGTGCCAACCTGCACACACCTAAGATTCCCCCATTCATCTCCATGTCCCTTTGTAGCCCTATGCCAACCTAGTACCAATCCTTGCTAACCCATGCCCCCACCCACAGACTTTGCACCTATACCCTCCGTGCCAACACACCCAGTACCCATCGTGGCCAGATCTCAGGAGCCATGCTGAGATAAAATAAAATAAAGTTCTAAGTGTCTATTACAGACTTCATTATGTTAAAGAAACTTAGAAAAACAAACATGTCTATTTGTAGTCCAAAGATAGCTGATCCATTGAGAATGATGTATGTATGTGTACGGGGGGGACAGTGGTGTAGTGTTACTAGCTGGACTAGTAATCCAGAGACCGAGGGTAATGCTCTGGGACCTGGGTTTGAATCTGACCATGATGGATGGAGAAAGTTTAATTCAACTAAAGGAATCTGGAATTAAAAGTCTGATGATGACCATGAAACCTAGGGCAGCAGAGTGGCGCAGATGATAGCCTCAGGGCGCCAAGGTCCCAAGTTCGATCCTGGCTTTGGGACACTGTCCGTGTGGAGTTTTCACACTCTCCCGGTGTTTGTGAGGGTTTCGCCCCCAAAACCCAAAGGTGTGCAGGGTAGGTGGATTGAACACGCTAAATTGCCCCTTAATTGGAAAAAATGAATTGGGCACTCTAAATTTTTTTTAAAAGACCATGAAACCATTATTGATTGTCATAAAAACCCATCTGGTTCATTAATGTCCTTTCGGGAAGGAATTCTGTTGTCCTTACATGGTCTAACCTACATGCGATTCCAGATCCACAGCAATGTGGTTGACTCTTAATCGCAAGCACCAACTTGTTTTCCACTTTTTATTCATAATTTAAAGAGAAGGGAATTGAAATGACCTGACAGCTTAACAGTTCCAAAAGTTTATCCATTTATTTTTTGCACATATCTTAACAATCCAAATGGGTACCTGACCTCTCCAAAAGAGTATCTGATCTTTCCTCAAATTTATAAATCCCCAACTTCCGGGTGCGGCGATGACCAGCTAAGTCGCACGTTTCGGCAGCTCCCGGTGGAAAGGACTTTTGGGCTCTTAATAGGAGCCCCAACGGCAATTTTAACGGCTATAAACACTGTGCGGTAAACCAGAAGGGAATCCCCCCTGGACACGGATGGAAAAAGGAGAGGAAAGTGGCCGGATTGCGGTGGATCCTCTAGAGCAGCGGCCGGGAAGGCAGGCCCAAAGCAAGATGGCGTCGGAAGGAGGCAGTTTAATATGGGGCCCTGACCAACAAGAGTTCCTGCGGCGTTGCGTGGAAGAACTTAAAAAGGAGATGAAGAAGGAGCTGTTGGCCCCGATATTACAGGCGATTGAAGGGCTAAAGGAGGAGCAAAAGACCCAGGAGCAGGAGCTTCGGGTCGTGAAGGCAAAGGCTGCTGAGAATGAGGACGAAATACAGGGCCTGGTGGTGAAGACAGAGATGCACGAGGCACAACACAAAAGGTGTGTGGAAAGGCTGGAGGTGCTGGAGAATAATGCGAGGAGGAAGAATTTAAGGATTCTTGCTCTTCCTGAAGGTGCAGAAGGGGCGGACGTCGGGGCATATGTGAGCACGATGCTGCACATGTTAATGGGATCGGAGGCCCCGACGGGCCCGTTGGAGGTGGAAGGAGCCTATCGAGTTATGGCGCAAAGACCGAGGACTGGAGAAATTCCTCGAGCCATAGTGGTGAGATTTCTCCAATATAAGGACAGAGAGATGGTCCTCAGATGGGCAAAGAAAACTCGGAGCAGTAGGTGGGAGAACGCGGTTATCCGCGTATATCATGATTGGAGTGCGGATGTGGCGAGAAGGAGGGCAAGCTTTAATCGGGCCAAGGCGGTGCTGCACAAAAGGAAGGTTAAATTTGGAATGCTGCAGCCGGCAAGACTGTGGGTCACACATCAAGGGAAACACCACTACTTTGAAACGGCAGAAGAGGCGTGGACATTTATTGTCGAGGAGAAACTGGAATAAGCGGGCTAGAAAAAGAACGTTTGGGACAAAGTGGTGGGGCGAATATGTGGTGGGGCGAATATGTGGGGTGAAGAGGGGGAAGAGATGATTTCCCAAGTTGTTAATCCTGCGACCCTGTAACTTTTCTCTCTTCCCCATGTTGTGTGGGGGGGGGGGGGGAGGGAGGATGAGGAGCTGGGGGCGCCGGCCATTGGGGGCGGGGCCAAATGGGAAGCGCGGGCTTTGTTCCCGCGCTATGGTAATCATGGCGGGAACAGGGAAGCAGGAAGGAGGGGGCCTCGCACAGTGGGCCCGAGGTCACGGGGGGAAGCCGAGGTCGGCCAGAGTTTGCTGACTTCTGGGAGCAACATGGGGGGTGCAATTACGCTAGTGAGGGATCTAGTGGGGGGGGGGGGGTTAACTGGGTTGCTGCTGCTGGGGAGAAGGGGGAGCTGGTATGGGTGGGGTGGTCGGGGCGGGAGGGCGCCGTTGGGGGGAGATACGGCTACGTGGGAACCGGGTGAGGAGCTGAATTGAAAAAGGAGATGGCTAGTCGACAAGGGGGGGGTGGGGGGTAAAGAGCCCCCCAACCCGGCTGATCACGTGGAATGTGAGAGGGCTGAATGGGCCGATAAAGAGGGCACGGGGACTCGCACACCTAAAGAAACTTAAGGCAGATGTGGTTATGCTGCAGGAGACGCATCTGAAACTGATAGACCAGGTCAGACTACGCAAAGGATGGGTGGGGCAGGTGTTTCATTCGGGGCTAGATGCAAAAAACAGGGGGGTGGCTATACTAGTGGGGAAGCGGGTAATGTTTGAGGCAAAGACCATAGTGGGGGCAGATACGTGATGGTGAGTGGCAAATTGCAAGGGAAGGCGGTGGTCTTAGTGAACGTATATGCCCCGAACTGGGATGATGCCAACTTTATGAGGCGTATGTTAGGACGTATCCCGGACCTAGAGGTGGGGAAGTTGGTAATGGGTGGAGATTTTATTACGGTGCTGGACCCAGGGCTGGACAGATCGAGGTCCAGGACCGGAAGGAGGCCGGCTGCAGCTAGGGTGCTTAAGGACTTTATGGAGCAGATGGGAGGAGTAGACCCCTGGAGATTTAGTAGACCTAGGAGTAAGGAGTTTTCGTTTTTCTCCTATGTCCACAAAGTTTATTCACGGATAGACTTTTTTGTTTTGGGAAGGGCACTGATCCCGAAGGTGACGGGGACGGAGTACACGGCTATAGCTATTTCGGATCACGCTCCACATTGAGTGGACCTGGAGATAGGGGAGGAAAAAGAACAGCGTCCACCCTGGAGAATGGACATGGGATTATTGGCAGATGAGGGGGTGTGTTTAAGGGTGAGGGGGTGTATTGAAAGGTGCTTGGAACTCAATGATAATGGGGAGGTTCAGGTGGGAGTGGTCTGGGAGGCGCTGAAGGCAGTGGTTAGAGGGGAGCTGAATTCTATTAGGGCACATAAAGGAAAGCAGGAGGGTAGGGAAAGGGAGCGGCTGTTGAAAGAACTTCTGAGGGTGGACAGACAATATGCGGAGGCACCGGAGGAGGGACTGTACAGGGAAAGGCAAAGGCAACATGTAGAATTTGACTTGTTGACTACGGGTAATGCAGAGGCACAATGGAGGAAGGCACAGGGTGTACAGTACGAATATGGGGAGAAGGCGAGCAGGTTGCTGGCCCACCAACTGAGGAAAAGGGGAGCAGCGAGGGAGATAGGTGGGGTGAGAGATGAGGAGGGAGAGATGGAGCGGGGAGCGGAGAGAGTGAATGGAGTGTTCTAGGCATTTTATGAAAGATTATATGAAGCTCAGCCCCCGGATGGGAAGGACAGAATGATGTGCTTTCTGGATCAGCTGCAATTTCCTGAGGCGGAGGAGCAGGAGAGGGCGGGACTGGGAGCACAGATTGAGACGGAGGAAGTAGTGAAAGGGATTGGGAGCATGCAGGCGGGGAAGGCCCCGGGACCAGACGGATTCCCAGTTGAATTCTATAGGAAATATAAGGACTTGCTGGCCCCGCTACTGATGAGAACCTTTAATGAGGCGAGGGAAAGGGGGCAGCTGCCCCCGACTATGTCAGAGGCAACGATATCGCTCCTCCTAAAGAAGGAAAAAGACCCGCTGCAATGCGGGTCCTATAGGCCGATTTCCCTCCTGAATGTGGACGCTAAGATTCTGGCCAAGGTAATGGCAACGAGGATAGAGGATTGTGTCCCGGGGGTGGTTCATGAGGACCAAACTGGGTTTGTGAAGGGGAGACAGCTGAATACAAATATACGGAGGCTGCTAGGGGTAATGATGATGCCCCCACCAGAGGGGGAAGCGAAGATAGTGGTGGCGATGGATGCCGAGAAAGCATTTGATAGAGTGGAGTGGGATTATTTGTGGGAGGTGCTGAGGAGATTTGGCTTTGGAGATGGGTATATCAGATGGGTACAGTTGCTGTATAGGGCCCCGATGGCGAGCGTGGTCACGAATGGACGGGGGTCTGATTATTTTCGGCTCCATAGAGGGACGAGGCAGGGATGTCCTCTGTCCCCGTTATTGTTTGCACTGGCGATTGAGCCCCTGGCCATAGCATTGAGGGGTTCCAGGAAGTGGAGGGGAGTACTCAGGGGAGGAGAAGAACACCGGGTATCTCTGTATGCGGATGATCTGTTGCTATATGTGGCGGACCCGGCGGAGGGGATGCCAGAGATAATGCGGATACTTGGGGAGTTTGGGGATTTTTCAAGGTATAAATTGAACATGGGGAAAACGGAGTTGTTTGTGGTGCATCCAGGGGAGCAGAGCAGAGAAATAGAGGATTTACCGTTGAGGAAGGTAACAAGGGACTTTCGGTACTTGGGGATCCAGATAGCCAAGAATTGGGGTACATTACATAGGCTTAATTTAACGCGGTTGGTGGAACAGATGGAGGCGGACTTTAAAAGATGGGACATGGTGTCCCTGTCACTGGCAGGTAGGGTGCAGGCGGTTAAATTGGTGGTCCTCCCGAGATTCCTTTTTGTGTTTCAGTGCCTCCCGGTGGTGGTCACGAAGGCTTTTTTCAAAAGAATCGAGAAGAGTATTATGAGTTTTGTGTGGGCCGGGAAGACCCCGAGAGTGAGGAGGGGATTTTTGCAGCGTAGTAGGGACAGGGGGCGGGCTTGCACTACCGAGCCTAAGTGAGTACTACTGGGCCGCCAATATTTCAATGGTGTGTAAGTGGATGGGAGAAGAGGAGGGAGCGGCGTGGAAGAGATTGGAGAGGGTGTCCTGCAGGGGGACTAGCGTACAAGCTATGGTGACGGCGCCATTGCCGTTCTCACCGAAGAAATACACCACAAGCCCGGTGGTGGTGGCTACATTGAAAATATGGGGGCAGTGGAGACGGCATAGGGGAAAGACTGGAGCCTCGGTGCGGTCCCCGATAAGAAATAACAATAGGTTTGTTCCGGGGAGAATGGATGGGGGATTTGGAGCATGGCAAAGAGCAGGGGTAGCACAATTGAGAGATCTGTTCGTAGATGGGACGTTTGCGAGTCTGGGAGCGCTGATGGAAAAATATGGGTTGCCCCAAGGGAATGCATTTCGGTATATGCAACTGAGGGCTTTTGCGAGGCAACAGGTGAGAGAATTCCCGCAGCTCCCGACGCAGGAGGTGCAGGATAGAGTGATCTCAGAGACATGGGTGGGGGATGGTAAGGTATCGGACATAGAAAGGGAAATGAGGGATGAGGGGGAGATCATGGTAGATGTGCTGAAAGGGAAATGGGAAGAAGAGCTGGGGGAGGAGATTGAGGAGGGGCTGTGGGCTGATGCCCTACGTAGGGTAAACTCATCGTCCTCGTGTGCCAGGCTAAGCCTGGTACAATTTAAGGTGTTACACAGGGCGCATATGACTGGAGCACGGCTCAGTAAATTTTTGGGGGCAGAGGATAGGTGTGCGAGATGCTCGAGAAGCCCAGCGAATCACACCCACATGTTCTGGTCATGCCCGGCACTACAGGGGTTTTGGGTGGGGGTGGCAAAGGTGCTTTCGAAGGTGGTGGGGGTCCGGGTCGAACCAAGCTGGGGGTTGGCTATATTTGGGGTTGCAGAAGAGCCGGGAGTGCAGGAGGTGAGAGAGGCTGATGGTTTGGTCTTTGCGTCCCTAGTAGCCCGGCGCAGGATATTGTTAATGTGGAAGGAAGCCAAACCCCCGGGTGTGGAGACCTGGATAAACGACATGGCAGGGTTTATAAAGTTAGAACGGATTAAGTTCGTACTAAGGGGTTCGGCTCAAAGGTTCACCAGGCGGTGGCAACCGTTCGTCGACTACCTCACAGAAAGATAGAGGGAATGGAAAAGAAGAAGACAACAGCAGCAACCCGGGTGGGGGGGGGGGAGGAATCGGACAGACTCTCAGGGATGTTATTGTATATATATAGGCACTTGTTTTAGGTCATGTATATTGGACTGTTGGATTGTATCTTTGGAGAGTATTTATTTTTGACAAGGCAGTTGCCATTTAGTTTGGTTTTTGTTTCTGTTCATATATTATTTATTTATTTGTTTAAAACTGGCCACTGTTATTTATATTGCTTTATTGTTGTTTAAAAGAAACACTACGTACTGTTATGTTTGGCCAAAAAATCTTGAATAAAATATATATTTTTTAAAAATTTATAAATCCCACACATTGTGATTCAGAAACCTTGTTGATGACTTATTTGTGAAGGCAGCTGGCTACATGATTAAATGTGCTGCTGCTTCTGTTAAGTGCAGATATGTGAAATATGTCCTGCCCCACCCACACCCTGGCAAAAATGGTGGTTGCCAGATATGGGAGATATGGGAGCAGGACATCTGCATTTGGGGCTCCAGCGCTATTTTGGCTGAGGTGCAGAACCCTTCTATCTCTGTGAAAACACAGGCCATTATGTTTAGCACCATTCACAACTCCGCAGATTCTGAAATAGTCCGTGCCTACATGCAGCAAGACCAGGACAACTTTCAGACCTGGACTGAAAAATGAGAAGTAACATGTGCGCTACATAAGTGCCAGGCAATGACTGTCTCTAACAAGGGAGAATTTAATCATCTCCCCCATAGGACATATTGGCACTGGAGGGAGTGCAGAGGAGATTCACTAGGTTGATCCCAGAGTTGAGGGGATTAGATTATGACGAGAGGTTGAGTAGGCTGGGACTGTACTCATTGGAGTTTAGAAGGATGCGGGGGGTCTTATTGAAACATACAAAATTATGAAGGGAATAGATAGGATAGATGCGGGCAGGTTGTTTCCACTGGTCGGGGAAAGCAGAACTAGGGGGCATAGCCTCAAAATAAGGGGAAGTAGATTTAGGACCGAGTTTAGGAGGAACTTCTTCACCCAAAGGGTTGTGAATCTCTGGAATTCCTTGCCCAGTGAAGTAGTTGAGGCTCCTTCTTTAAACGTTTTTCAGAAAAAGATAGATACCTTTCTAACGAATAATAGGATTCGGGGATATGGCGTACGGGCCGGAGAGTGGAGCTGAGTCCACAAAGATCAGCCATGATCTCATTAAATGGCGGAGCAGGCTCGAGGGGCGAGATGGCTTACACCTGTTCCTAGTTCTTATGTTCTTATGGCATTCAACCATTGCTGAAATCTCACCATGGGGGATACCAATGTAAAGGTAAAGTCGCCATAGTCCCAGATGGCCATTAACTGCTTTCCCCTTTGAGGTGGAGAGCTGACGAAGGTGGTTTAACACAATGATCGTCACACCTCGGGTGAGGGGAAAGTTTGGGGCCTTCATGAATAACCTCAGCTGGTACGGGAATTGAACCTACGCTGCCGGCGTTATACTGCAACCAACCCAGCTGTCTAGTCAACTGAGCTAAACCGGCCCCCAATATAATCAGAGAATTTATAGTGCAGAAGGAGACCATTCGGCCCATCGAGTCTGCACCTGCCCTTAGAAAGAGCACCCTATTTTTAAAAAATATATTTATCAATTTTCAACGATTTTCAACAAAACACTCCAAACAGAAAAAAAAAGAATGAAGCACAAAACAAGCAAAAATTATACATGAGATTTCCAATAAAATACAATAACCCCCATTTAACAAATAAACAGCACCCTACTTGTACTCAAGCTTCCACCCCATTCCAGTAACCCCACCTAACCTTTTGGACACTAAGGGGCAATTTAGCATAGCCAATCCACCTAACCTGTACATCTTTGGACTGCACATCAATGACCAGCTACATAAATGCCGTGGCTAGAAGACCACAGAGGCTGGGAATTCTGTGGGCAGTAACTCCTCCTGACTCCCCAAAGTCTGTCCACTATTTACAAGGCACAAGTCAGGAGTATGATGAAATTATCTACACGTGCCTGGATCAGTGCAGCTCCAACAACACTTGAGAAGCTTGGCACCATCCAGGACAAAGCAGCCTGCTTGATTGACACAGCATTCATCGCCTTAAACATTAACTCCCTCCACCACTAACGCGCAATGACAGCATTGTGTACCATCTACAATATGCACTGCAACAACTCACCAAGGCTCCTTCGACAACACCTTCCAAACCCAGAAAAACATGGCAACAGATGCATGGCAGCATGGTAGCACAGTAGTTAATATTGTTGCTTCACAGCACTAGGGACCCAGGTTCGATTCCTGGCTTGAGTCACTGTCTGTGCAGAGTCTGCACGTTCTCCCCGTGTCTGCGTGGGTTTCCTCCGGGTGCTCCAGTTTCCTCCCACATGTCCCAAAAAACATGCTTGTTAGATGAATTGGACATTCTGAATTCTCCCTCAGTGTACCCAAACAGGCATCGTAATGTGGCAACGAGGGGATTTTCACTGATTGGATTGGATTGGATTTTGTTTATTGTCACGTGTATCGAGGTACAGTGAAAAGTATTTTTGTGCGAGCAGCTCAACAGATAGGTACATGGGAAGAAAAGGGAATAAAAGAAAATACATAATAAGGCAACACAAGATATACAATGTAACTACATAAGCACTGGCATCGGATGAAGCATACAGGGTGCAGTGTTAATGAGGTCAGTCCATAAGTGGGTCATTTCGGAATCTGGTGACAGTGGGGAAGAAGCTGTTTTTGAGTCTGTTCGTGCGTGTTCTCAGACTTCTGTACCTCCTGCCCGATGGAAGAAGTTGGAAGAGTGAGTAAGCCAGGTGGGAGGGGTCTTTGATTATGCTGCCCGCTTTCCCCAGGCAATGGGAGGTGTAGATGGAGTCAATGGATGGGAGGAAGGTTTGTGTGATTGACTGGGCGGTGTTCACGACTCTCTGAAGTTTCTTGCGGTCCTGGGCCGAGCAGTTGCCATACCAGGCTGTGATGCAGCCCGATAGGATGCTTTCTATGGTGCATCTGTAAAAGTTGGTAAGGGTTAATGTGGACATGCCGAATTTCCTTAGTTTCCTGAGGAAGTATAGGTGCTGTTGTGCTTTCTTGGTAGTAGCGTCGACGTGGGTGGACCAGGACAGATTTTTGTAGATGTGCAACCCTAGGAATTTGAAACTGCTAACCATCTCCACCTCGGCCCCGTTGATGCTGACAGGGGTATGTACAGTACTTTGCTTCCTGAAGTCAATGACCAGCTCTTTAGTTTGGCTGGCATTGAGGGAGAGATTGTTGTCGCTGCACCACTCCACTAGATTCTCTATCTCCCTCCTGTATTCTGACTCATCGTTATTCGAGATCTGGCCCACTATGGTCGTATCGTCAACAAACTTGTAGATGGAGTTGGAACCAAGTTTTGCCACGCAGTCGTGTGTGTACAGGGTGTATAGTGGGGGGCTAAGTACGCAGCCTTGCCGGGCGCCGGTGTTGAGGACTATTGTGGAGGAGGTGTTGTTGTTCATTCTTACTGATTGTGGTCTGCTGGTCAGAAAATCGAGGATTTGGTTGCAGAGTGGAGAGCCAAGTCCTAGGTTTTGGAGCTTTGATATGAACTTGCCTGGGATTATGGTGTTGAAGGCGGAGCTCTAGTCAATAAATAGGAGTCTGATGAAGGAGTCCTTGTTTTCGAGATGCTCTAGGGATGAGTGTAAGGCCAGGGAAATGGCGTCTGATGTGGACTGGTTGCAACGGTATGCGAATTGCAGTGGATCAAGGCGTTCTGGGAGTATGGAGGTGATACACTTCATGATCAACCTCTCGAAGCACTTCATTACGACTGAAGTCAGGGCCACTGGACGGTAGTCATTGAGGCACGTTGCCTGGTTCTTCTTTGGTACCGGTATGATGGCGGTCTTCTTGAAGCAGGTGGGGACCTCGCAGTGGAGTAGGGACAGGTTAAAGATGTCTGTGAATACCTCTGCCAGCTGGTCTGCGCAGGCTCTGTGTGCACGACCAGGGATCCCGTCTGGGCCCGTCGCCTTCTGAGGGTTCACTTTCAGGAAGGCCGATCTGACTTTGGAAGCTGTGATGGTGGGTATGGATGAATTATGGGCTGATGGGGCACTCGACAGCGTATTGTTGGTTACCTGCTCAAACCGAGCATAGAATGCATTGAGTTCATCGGGGAGGGGTGCGCTGCTGCCAGAGATACTGTTCGGCTTCGCTTTGTAGCCCGTTATGTTGTTTAGTCCTTGCCACAACCGCCGAGAGTCTGTCTGTGACTCTAGCTTGGTTTGATATTCTCTCTTGGCATCTCGGATGGCTTTGCGGAGGTCGTACCTGGATTTCTTGTATAGGTCAGGGTCGTCTGCCTTGAACGCCTCAGATCTGTCCTTCAGTAGGGAGTCAATCTCGCGATTGAGCCATGGTTTCCGGTTGGGGAACGTACGTACTGCTTTCTTTGGCATGCAGTCGTCCACACATTTGCTGATGAAGTCTGTGACGGTGGTGGCATACTCATTTAAGTTGGTCGCTGAGTTCTTAAATATGGACCAGTCCATTGTCTCTAAGCAGTCACATAAGAGCTCTTCTGTCTCCTCGGACCAGCACTGCACAACCTTCTTAGCTGGATTCTCCCGCTTGAATTTCTGCTTGTATGCCGGGAGAAGGAGCACTGTCTTATGGTCTGATTTCCCAAAGTGCGGTCGGGGGATGGAACTGTAGGCGCCCTTGATTTTTGAGTAGCAGTGGTCAAGAGTGTTGTCGCCCCTGGTGGGACATGAGATGTGCTGGTGGAATTTTGGCAGTACACTCTTGAGGTTGGCCTTGTTGAAGTCTCCGGCCACGATGAACAGGGCCTCCGGGTGTTCTGTTTCGTAGTTGTTTATAACTATGTATAGTTCGTCCAGCGCCTTCCTCACATCTGACTGGGGTGGGATGTAGACCGCTGTGATAATGGCTGAAGTGAACTCATGTGGAAGATACTTTGGGCGGCACTTCACAGTCAGATATTCCAGGTCTGGGGAGCAGTAGGTCTCCAGGGTGGCCACATCCAAGCACCAGGAGAAGTTGATGAGGAGGCACACCCCTCCACCCTTCGCTTTGCCTGATGATGCCGTGCGGTCCGCCTGGTGAATTGAGAAGCCTTCAGGTTGTATGGCACAGTCTGGTGGGCCGGGGGTGAGCCATATGTCTGTGAAACAGAGCACACAGCAACAGCAGTCTCTTACTTCCCTCTGAGAGGTAAGTCTGGCGTTAAGTTCATCCAGCTTGTTTTCGATCGCTTGGACGTTTGACAGGAGTATGCTGGGGAGAGGGGTCTTGAAACCGTGTTGCTTCAGTCTAACCTGCAGACCGCCGTGTTTCTCTCGCTTCCTCGGTCAGCGGCTGCTATTGGATGATCCTCTGATCCAATGGGAGACGTCAGCCCTTGTGGAAGGTAGGTGGTTGCGTCTGGCGGGGACCAGGGCACTGTTTACGTATCCGGGGTCGCGTCTGACAGGGTCCTGGGCGCTGTTGGAGGTAGAGGGGTTGCTAGGGGGGCAAGTTTGCGATCCAGATGGGTCCCGGCGTTCTGCGGGCGCTGGAATACCTTGCAGCGCATTCGGGTCCTCGCGCAGTGTCTCCGCCGTTTCTGGGGTCCTGGGTCATGGGCAGGGGCTTCCTGAAGCAGGTTGGGCTGGGTCCCGTGGTCTATTCCCTCCCTGGGCGCTCCTGGGGTCGGATCTTAAAGTAGGCCCGGTCGGGCCTCCACATGGATTTTCCTTACTTCCATCACCAGGTAGGTTGGGCGGGCCTCTCCGGGTAGGGTCGCTGGGCGGTTATCTCTGGGTCGGGTTGGGCCAGGTCTTGCCATTGGGGGTCAGGTCGGGAGCTGCGGGGACTGGGCCCAGCGATCCGGGGGCTGGCGTCGGTAGTTAGGCCGGGTTGGGAACTCCGAGGTCCGGGTCGGCTCCAAATCGAGGCCGGGGCTTCACTTCTGGTTTGGGCCCGATCTTCTTCCAGGTCGTGGAGGTCAGGTCGGGTCGGGTCAAAAGGTCTCCAAGGGCCTCGGAGGATGTTCAAGCCTGCAAGAGAAGATAAAAGAGAGATGTTAGTAATAATGTTAGTTTTAGAATTAATTTTTATAAGATTAGAACGAGTATAAGTTAAGTAAAAAGTGGAACTGTTGAGGAGAGCTCGCAGAGAGTTGCCTTGCTCTGGCGCCATCTTGGAAATCAGATTATTATCATGGGACCACCACTTTTGCAAGTTCCCTCGTCACACAACATCCTAACTTGGAACTATATCGCTGTTCCTTCACTGCGATTCAGTCAAAATCTGGGAACTTCTTAACAGCATTGTGGGTGTACCTACGTAGATGGACTGCGGCGGGTCAAGAAGGTGGTTGACCACAACCTTTTCCTGGGAAATTAGGGATGGGTAATAATGCTATCCTAGCTGCGATGCCCACATCACATAAATTAATTGAAGAAAAGTCAAACAGACCAGGGAGATCGCTTGTCTTAGCATAAACAAATGAGTTTTGGAACATTACATTTAAAGTGGAGTGTTTACTTGAGTGGTAAGGAGTATATTTGAATTTTTGACCAGAGGAATTTACAGAAGTACTTAACTTTTGTTTCCCCTTTTACAACACAGAACATTACCCACGATAGAGTTTGAATTGATTAATTGCTGCTTTATGTAATCCTATTTTTTTGAAGAAATGTATTTATTAATTACTATTGGTACTAATATCTGAATTCTAAATGAGTTACTAATTTCTGAAATAAATGGACAGACTCTTTGTACATTGGAATAATATGTTGCACCAAATGCGAAGTGTGTAGACTCTGTATATTTTTGTTGCAAGATGAGCCTAATGTTACAATAGAGGATAGTTAACTGCCTTCATGACCACATGATGTTATCTTTCATTGGATACTGTATGCCTAGTTTCTTACTCATACTAGCCTGTTGAATCCATTGTGCATACTTGAGTTCATGAACATATTCTGAATTTGAATATGATTTTAAATACAACTTGAAATGGAATTAGATTTTTTTTTTTAAATGCAAAATAACCTTTAAAATACATTGGGTGGAATTTTCCCACCCTTCTCGCCAGTGCAATCTGCCAGCCCTGCTAACAGCACATGGATTTCCCGAATGCTTGGGATGGATTCAGTGGGATGCAGTGGCATAGTCGCTGCACTAGTAATCCAGAGATACAGAGTCACACTCTGGGGACCCGGGTTTGAATCTTGCTAAGGCAGATGTTGAAATTTGAATTCAATTTTTTTACAAATCTGGAATTAAAAGTCTAAAGGTGACCGTAAAACCATTGTCGATTGTTGTAAAAACCCATCTGGTTCACTATTGTCCTTGAGGGAAGGAAATCTGTCTTCCTTGCCCAGTCTGGCCTATATGTGACTCCAGACCCACAATAATGTGGTTGGCGATTAAATGCCCTCAGGGATGGGATATAAACGCTGTCCCGGCCAGCATTGCTCAATCCCATGAACACATTTGTTAAAACTCCCATTGACAGCAGCAGGATGAGAAGATCCTGCCGCTGGCCAACAGCGGGCCACCTCCATGCTACCGAGAAACACGTTGCTGAGGGGGGGCCAGAGAATCGCACCCAATGTCTTCTGAGAAGTTTCCACACGATTTGGAAGAATATATTTAAATCCTGCACCGTGCTGCTTCACCTAATTAACTGATTGCTGCACGATTCCTTGTGAACTTGATCATTCTGCTCATAATGTACCCAGAATTCTGCCCATAATTTTATTCCTCTCGTGACCTATAAATTTCATTTCTTGTTGCCTACAGAATCTGAAAGGCTTCTTCTCTGACTCAACTTCTTTCAACATCGTCATGGATATGCTATTTATGAAGGGAAGCTACGAGCGTAAGTGGATTTTGGCAAACCAGAATGCTTTACTATGTACTCTGTTCAAAGATTTTTGTAATCGAACACAAATGATTATTTCTTCACTGGCCTCATTCCATCATAGTAGGGGAACTAGGAAAGTACAGGTCTGTTTTCAAATTATTGGGTGCTTGTGCTCGCAAGGGCTGCATGGTGGCACAGTGGCTAGCACTGCTACCTCACAGCTCCAAGGACGCAGGTTAAGCTCAGGCCTCGGGTGACTGTCTTTGTGGAGTTTGTATGGTCTCCTCTTGTCTGCGTGGGTTTCCTCCGGGTGCTTTGGTTTCCTCCCATAAAGCTGTGCAGCTTAGGTGGATTGGCCCTTAGTATCCAAAGGGTTAGGTGGGGTTACGGGGATAGGATGGAGACATGGACTTAAGTAGGGTGCTCTTTCCAAGGCTCGTGCAAAATCGATGGGCCGAATGGCCTCCTTCTGCAATGTAAATTCTATGATTCTATAAATTCCTAACTAGTGCCAGATCCTGGAATCAGCCTTGCATATCTACAATAATAATGATACAGCCACAAATCATTAAACTTATCAAGGGCATAGTAAAGCAATTTATTACTTCCAGAGCATCCAAATAATAAATCAATTATGAAATGTAAATTAATTTGGGAATTTCAGTGGATTATAAGAAACAGGAGGAGCATATTAATGTTATTTGAATGATTGATTACTGGAGCCTGAATTGCATAACTTTATCAAGTATGGTTTTGTGAACCTTCCTGTGGTATCAGCATCAACCCAAAACAGATCTAGACATGTGTATCACTGGAAAAAGACTCATGTTGAAGCTTTTCATCAGGACATTTGGTATTAGTATTTCTGGTATGCTAGGGAATTACCTCATGAGTGCAAGATGAAAAACTTTGACATGTATCTTTTTTAGCGATACCCAGGTTCTTTATTCTTTTAGGAAGTTCTGAGTGTTTTGGCCAAGGGTGGTATCATGATCAGTACAGGCTTAGAGGGCCAAAGGGCCTGTTCCTGTGCTGTATTGTTCTTTGTTCTGTACCACCAAATGTCTATTTAAAACTATACTTGTTTCTGTTCTGTCAGGTTGAATCTTGTCCCAATACCTGGCGAAAACCTCCCAAATTCCTCTAGATTACAAACATTTATAATCTAAGATGTATACTATTATTTGTTTGAGGGGGGAAAAAAACAATAGTTGTTGCAAATCAAGTAGTAAATAAGAAAGAATTTGCATTTATATGGTGCCTTATCATGTTCTTGGGATACCCATAAGTGCTTTGTGACCAATTAAGGTTTTTGATGTGTAGTCACTGGTATGTAGGCAAACATGGCAATCATTTTGCCCATACATCTAGTAAATCAGTTGAATTAACTTAATTGGCTGTAGTTATTGCGGGCAGAATGTTGGCCAGGGCACTGGGAGAACTCTCTGCACTTCCTCGAAGAATCTTAGGATATTTAACATTTAACTGAACGAATGCAACAGATAGATGGAACTTGATTTTGTGCTTCATCTGAAATAATTAGTACAGCACTCCAACACTCAGTCCATATTATACTGAAGTGTCAGCCTAGGTTACACCTGGAAAACAGTAGATGGCACACATAGCCAGACACAGAGAGTAACCAGAATATTGTAGGTAGTATCAGGAAATGAGGCGTGTTTAATGCTGCCGGGTAATTACTATTAGTATAACGCATAATGACAATGTGATGACTTCACATTGAAGTTCCAGTTAATTTTTATGCCATGCCAATGTTAATTCAATAGTTTCTGTCATTGCGCTTTGATATGGTGCTGCAATTATTCTGTGTTGATTTAATGTTATTTGATTAGGTGCTTTGGGAATCCTTCTAGAAATGAAAAATCAAGGAATAAAATTTAGCAAAGACACTTACACACTGGCATTTGCTGTCTGCTACAAAATGGTAAGTAATTTCTAAACATGTCAAGCTCTTCTCACTTTAAATTTGTTTGAAAGTTCTCCATTGCTGCCAACAAACATTTATACCTTAGTCTATCTGCATCAACTGGAGCTATAGGTAGGGGCACTGAAGGAAGCCACCACTCTTAAAGATCTGAATGCAGAGAGCTTGGTTAATAAGCAGAAAGCAGCCTCGTGCACAGCCTGCATAAAAGCAAATCAAAAACAACTGAAATCTGTTCATGTCCTGACCATATGTGGGAAAGTTACTACTGAACAACTCCCACTCATTTATTCATCTTGGTTTCCTCTGAATAGCCCGTGAATTGTGTGGGGCCACATGAATTATGAACTTGTATCCTAATGACACGCACTTCGCAGCGGGTGTATGAGGAAGAAAATTGGGATGTGGAGGGGAGGGGAGGGGTGGACACACCTGAGGAGCACTTCATACCAAGCAGTTTGGTCACTTATATGGCAACCAATCTTACTACTGCTCTGGTGGAAACATTTAGATCTGCTAATTTATAAATCTATAACCCTGCTCTGAGCTCTAAGGGAAGTCATTTTCCATTTGGAGCATCGGTGGCACAGTGCTGCTTCACAGCGCCAGGGACCCGGGTTCAATTCCGGCCTTGGGTGACTGTCTGTGTGGAGTTTGCACCTTCTCCCCGTGTCTGCATGGGTTTCCTCCGGGTGCTCCGGTTTCCTCCCACAGTCCAAAGATGTGCAGTTTCGGTGGATTGACCGTGATTGATGTGTGGGGTCTCGGAGGATAGGGTGGGGGATTGGGCCTAGATAGAGTCCTCTTTCAGAGGGTCAGTGCAGACTCGTTGGACAGCACCAACCAGGTGCTGGAAGGGGACTAGTGTTTTTATTTTTTATTTTCGGCCGATGTAGATGCGATGGGCTGAATGTCCTCTTTCTGCACTGATTCTTAGACAAACGGCATGCATTTTGATAGGCTTGAACATACCATATTCAATACTTCATCAAACAAATTTATAATTTGTTGCCAGGAAATTTAATCTAGTGTAGCAAAGAGTGATTTTGTAAAATTATAAACTTAAGAGTCCACCAAGACTGTACAAGAGTCCACCAAGACTGTACCATTGTTTTCTCCTCAAGAATGAACCTAGTCCATTTTTACTCTTCTACAAACTTCCCATACTGTTTAATTACACTCTTCAGGCAGCCCTTTTTAAAAATAATTTATGGATTATTTTCCCAGAAAAGTTTATGCAGTTCATTCCACGTTGTGACCGTTATCTGTGTATGTTCATTTTTTTCTCGCCTCCTTTTAATTCTTTTTGTGATCAAGTTTGTGATGACTCATTACCGTCCCACTGACCAGTGAAAACCATTTACCGGTATTTGAAGACTTCTAATGATCACCTCTTTGTTTTCTCTGTTATAGTGAGTCACTGCAGACTGATGTTCACAGAATTGATAAGTGGGCAGAAAAACGGTGTGTTATTTCATGGCGAGATGATTCCATCACTAATTCTGCCCAAAATGTTTTGTCCACGTACCTCTTGTTTTCCAAAGGCTTGAAAATGGAAGATTTATTTTTTGATTAAAATAAAACATGAGGGAATTTCTAGCTCACCTTTAACACTGTGGGCACACTCAATGGTGTGCAAAGTCAATGTCCGCAGTGATAGAAATACCGTACCACTTGTTTGGCAGGCTGCAAGAAAGAAAAAAAGCCTATTTTGGAAGCAGTATCAAACCCACAGAGACCAGTGGACTTAATCAGACGGGCTCATTGTGCTGGAGGCCAGCTTCTTAGAAACCAAGGAACTAAGACGTTGCAAATCATCCACAAAAATGTGACATATAGCATTAATAGAATTAATGATGTTTATATCTGGAACACAGGCCCATTCAATTATATGATATTTTTCTTAATCTATAGTAAGTTATTTTGCCACTTCTTCTTGCAGTCCAGTCACATGAATGTCCTCTCTTCTATATATCATTTGGATCAGAGGGTTTAGCTATGACCTAAAAATATATGATGGTCTGAACTGACCTGTCCTGTTGTCCTAGTAAGAGAGGATGGTCTGTGGCTTTGTTCACCAGGGCAGGTTTGCAATATCTGAACTCCAGGTTTGTTTCCTGGTAAAAACATCTTGATGACCTTCACACAGGACACAGATGAATCATACAAGATCTGCAACATGCTGCTGGAAGAGTCAGCAACAAGAGGAGATTTTGTTCCCCGTCATGCATTCTGCTTTGCAGTAGCATTTGCAATCAAGCAGGTATGGTTTTCCACGCAGTCTAGCAGCACAAAATATACAAGTTGCTGCTGAGGGTGATAGTGTCATAATTAGGTATAATTAGTAATTAGGCATACCAAAAGTGTTTATTTATTTGTGGTTCTGTTTTCCACAGCTTTACTTGGAGGATGCATGTAAAAAGAACTGTAGTTTATTTGGTTCGATTATTTTCCAGATTAAAAGTCTTCTCTGCTTTCATTTTGATTTAAGGTTATTTTTGTAACCAAAGCACAGGGATCCTGCAGCTTTTTCATTCGGATTCTTGTTTCGTTTTTAGTGTTGTTGAATAAAGCTCAACGCTACTTTGAATAATCCAAAATGCTTATGGCATTGCAACAAGGAAGACAAGTGCCACATCCACTTGACATTCAACAAACCGCATTACTGTTCCCAAATTCCCCACCGTCAACATCCTGGAGGTTGCCATCACAAACTCAATTGAACATAGAATCCTGATATCCCAGTGAAAAATAGCCTCTTTAACCTTTCAGTACTTAAGTAGTGCGAGACTATGCCAGTGATGTAACTAAAGTATGAATTTAAATATTCATCCCATTAATATTGTAACTTGCTGTTTGAGTAATTTAATTTTCTTTGCTCTGGGATCATACCTATTTTTAATTTTAAAGGTCCGTTCAATGCAGTTGCCTTTCCTTTGTAGAAATTACAAAAACAGCATCTTTAATGTTTCTCAGTAACGTGGAACAAATCTGTATTTGTTATTCCATCACTGGAAACGTCACATAATGCCACTTCTTAATTCTGTGTTACAGAAAAAAACTAATTCCTTTTTAATCCCTCTTATTTCAGAATGATGTTGTAAAAGCTCGATCAATTTATTCACATATAATGCGCACAGACAGCAAAATTTGTCTTAATCTCCATGTAAGTATCTCCATCGCTGTTAACTAAACAATTTGGATTCATTTAGCACCTTTCACAATCCAACCAAGAAATTCGAGAAGATCATGAAGTAGGAGGCATGACATTTGTGGAACAGACCAGAAAAATGGTCTCACTTCGTGCTACCGATGCCTCAACTGTGTTGCATTTTCTATCATTTTTTTTAAATGTTAAAACTTGCGGTGATATATTTACAAACCATGAAAAATGTGTTAAGCCCTCAGCCGGCTAATTTGACATGTGGAACAAAAAGGATCTCGGACAAACAAAAAACTGCCTTCCAACTCCAGTTAATCGCACTTCAGCCCCATGTGCCATTAAAGAGCAGGTGTTTCATCACAGCAAAGCCATCTGGAACATGGATTTTGGTGGGCTCAATATGCATTAAGTAAGATTAAAAAGTGGGGGTAAAGGCCGGCAGAATGTCATAGACTTTCATAGAATTTACAGTGCAGAAGGAGGCCATTCGGCCCATCGAGTCTGCACCGGCTCTTGGAAAGAGCACCCTACCCAAGGTCAACACCGCCACCCTATCCCCATAACCCCGTAACCCAGTAACCCCACCCAACACTAAGGGCAATTTTGGACACTAAGGGCAATTTATCATGGCCAATCCACCTAACCTGCACATCTTTGGACTGTGGGAGGAAACCGGAGCACTTAGAGGAAACCCACGCACACACGGGGAGGATGTGCAGACTCCGCACAGACAGTGACCCAAGCCAGAATCGAACCTGGGACCCTGGAGCTGTGAAGCAATTGTGCTATCCACAAGGCTACAGTGCTGCCCAAATGTATAGGAATGCAGGGCTGGCTATCTAAATAAAAAGCTCTGTACGCAAATGCACGTTGCGTATGAAATAAGTTAAGAAGCACAAAGTCACTAATGGGTATCAATTAAAGCCATTACAGAAACCTGGTTACAGGAAGAGCATGATTATTCCTCAACCTAAGGGCTCGTGGCGTTGGGGACAATATATTAGAATCGGTAGGGTATTGGTTAATGGTCAGAAAGCTGAGAGTAGGGATAAACAGAACATTTTTCCAATGCCACAAGGCTCTTTGCTGGCGCTGCGACTGTTTCCAATCTATATTAATTGACTTGGATGAAGGTAAAGAAAGTGATGTTTCAAGTTTGCTGATGTAACAAATCTATCAAAACAAATCACAGGATTGATGACAGTAATGAGAGGGTGTTCTGTGATAAGAGGTTGAGAAGATTTGGCCCTTTGCTCTCTGTAGTTTAGAAGAATGAGAGGGAATATCATTGAAACATGTATGATTATAAGCATGTTTGACAGGATAGATGCTGAGAGGTTGTTTCCCTGGCTGACAGTCTAGAACATGGGGCGCAGTCACGAAGTATGGGATTGATAATTTAAGATTGAAATAAGGAATTTTTTCACTCGTACGTTTGTGAACATTTGAAATTCTCTATCTCGAAAGGCTGTGGATTTTCAGTCATTAAGTATGTTCAAGACTGAGATACATTTTTGGGCATAAAGGGAATTAAGGCAGTGTTTTTTAAACTTTTTTTCCGGGCCCATTTTTACCAACCGGCCAGCCTTCGGGACCCACGCGGGCCAACCTTCCCGACCCCCGCTGGCTGACCTTCGCGACTCACGCCGGCTGACCTTCGGGACCCATCATTTTCTCTTACCTTGTTTGCTGTTGACAAAATGGAGGAATTACAATCGCGCCCAAAGCACTTTGGGGGGCGCGACCTGCTCTCTGCCTCCCTTCAGGCAGGAACATTACATTAAATTTTTTTTTAAATAGTCTGCTGCGTCTCCAATTGCGCAAGTTCGTGTGCAACAGCCGGCTTTTAGCAATGCTGGCTGCGAGCGGCCTTTAAAATGACGGCCGCGACCACATAAAAAAATGCGAGTGCACTGCGCATGCGTGCAAGCTCGTTGGGGTGCATTCGCATAAACACGGTGGTTCTGGTCGTGCGCACCTATGAGTGGGCACGCATGCGCAGTGTGCCCGCATTTTTTTATATGGTTCCGGCCAACATTTTGAAGGCCGTTTGCAGCCGGCATTGTTAAACGCTGGCTCCACGACCCTGCCGACACCCACCCGTGGGGTCGCGACCCCGACTTTGAAAATGCCTGAATAAAGGGATATTGGGATTAGACGGGGTCAAAAATCAGCCATGATCTTACTGAATGACATAGAGTGGACTTGGGGAGCCATGTGACCTACTCCTGTTCCTATTTCTTATGCCCTTATGATTGGGAGCTATAGGATCTTTAGAAAGGTGAGGGAAATTTGACAAGGGGAAGAAGTGAAACTATTAATAAAAGACAGTGTGGAAATGAAGACGTTCAGTCTCACTGCCCTATGTTCTGAAATAAGAAACCAAGAAAGATGAGACATTCTGATCAGGGTCTTTGGGACCTCCTGATCGTAATGATGTTTTGGGGAATGTTTAAATATAGAGATTTGGAAAGCAAGTGTCAGATTACAATGTTCTTATGATAGGTGATTTTTATTTTCATGCTGGCAGGGAGAATCAGAACAATTCGGGTAGTAAAGGCAGTGTATTTCCAGAATGTATCGAGAACAGTTTTTTGGAACAATATGTTTTAGAACCCACTAAAGAACAAGTCTCTACTAGATTTTAATCGGTCACAAAATCAAGGATTATGGGGATAAGGTAGGAACGGGAGTTGAGGATTATAATTCCGATCTCATTGAATGGCGGAGAAGACTCGATGGAGCCAATGGTCTACTTCTGCTCCTACCTCTTATGGTCTTTCAAATTGGTTACTAATCATGGTAAGGGGACATTGGAAAACAGTGTCTGTGGAGGGAAAAAGAATCAATCAGGGTATTAAATTTTAGCAAGGTAGACTTCAAAGCCATGACTGCCACCAATATTGGCTAAGTTTTTGGCAGGATACAAATCTGGTACATACCCCTAAAAGATAAAAGCTCTACATGTAATTAAGAAACCATGGTATTCAAATGAGATAAAAGACAGTATTAAACTAAAATAATCTCAAATGCAAGGAAAAGTGGTACTCCAGCAGATTGGGAAAACTTTAACGGGGTAACATTCGGATACAAATAAAGTAAAAGGTGCAAAATGGGTAAATCTTGCAGCAGATATCAAAGCAAACAGTAAAACTGTTTACAAATATATTGAGAGAAAATGATCAAAATGAAATGTGAGCATATTAAGGATAGATGCACACATCGACATGGAGGAAATGGCAGTCACTCTTGAGAGTGGTTTTAACCCCCCCAGAAATGGGTGGGTGCTTAAAAAGTGAAAGATCTGAAACAAGAATCCAACCTACCTCGAACCCACCCAATTCCAATATTAACAGAGATGAGATGAGGGGTGGGGAGACAATCCACTTGCAGGAGGCAGGTCGGCCACTGAAACCTTTTACGGAGACATGTTTGCAGTCTTTGTATTTGAACCATCCCTATTCTAATCCATGTGCACAAATATATAACAGGAGGTTGACCTTTATTGCAAGGAGTTGGGGATACAAAAGTGAGGATGTGATACTTCAGCTTGGGTAGAGGACAAGATTGCTCTACCCCAGCGAGCAGCAGTCCTCCAGTATATTCAAGATGGAAGTCAGTAGATTTTTGGTATTGAGGAATATGGGGACAGTGCAGGAAGGTAATGTTGAGCGAGAAGATCAGTCATGATCTTGTTGAATGGTGAGGCAGGCTTGAAGACCAACCCCACCCAGCTCCTGTTTCTTATGTTCTGTAGTTGCACAGAAACTTGGTGAAACCCCATTTAAAGTGCTCCATTCAGCTTGAGCATCGCACTTTGGGAAGGTTATGTTGGCCTTGGAGGGAGAACCCTGCAGATTCACCAGAATGCCACTGAAAGTGTTAAAAAGAGTGCTTGTATAAGGTGTTTTTTTATTCCCACATGTTTTCGAAGTTGATGCGGTTTGAATGTGATAGATATTTAAATATATTTTCACTCGCAACTCAGAATATATTTTATTTGAAAGGGCTATATCAAATGTAATTGTGTAATTTTTGTCCAGGTTCTTTTACTCGCTCTGTCAGGAGCACAGCAACATCTGCTCTCAGTTTTGGAAAAAGCAGTTGTAAACAATGTCCCAAAGTTTGTGAAGAAGATGGATTTTTCACAAGAAGTGGTAAGTATGCAAAGCCACACTTGATGTCCGAACTTATTTAATTCTCAAGTAGTTTGCCTGCAGCTTGCCTGTTAAAAACCTGGGAGCACCTACCTAACAGGATTGGTTGAGTACCCTCACAAGGATTGCAGCAGTTCAAGAAGGCCCACCCAAGGGATGCGCAATAAAGGAGGCCAATAATCTTCTATGTGCTTCAGTGGTTAGTGTCAATGTGGGATTGCGGGGAGGCTAACATCATCAGCTCATCTTCACTTACACGGAATTCAATACAGTCTTGAGACTAGCAACCCTGGCTCATTTTACTTTTCACAAATCTTGCCCACAAGCACTGAAGCCAATTGTAGTTTACTGTGGCTAGGTTTTGATCATGTGTCACGGAAACAGCAGATGTTAATTGCTGAACAAACCAGATCCCTGTGGGGAACTTGGCTCACCCCTTTCTTTTTGTATTCTGAAAATGAGAAGAGAAATACTGATCTCAAGAGCCAGAAGTCCAGTAACACTTCTGGGATTTTAAAAATCAAAGTAAAAGGTGTATTGACAAGAAAAGAAAGTTGCACAGTTAAAATGAGTCTTACAAACATGCCCCCAAAAGACTCCCTACTTGGTCAGACCCACAGGCAATACTCCCTTACAGATGTTTAACTATACAAATCCAGTAATATAACCCACGGCAAAGTTGCTGTTGCTTTAGTAAGGCATACCACATGGTCTCTCAAACCAACTTCTACTCTGCTGTGGAAGTTCAAGAAACCTTCAGGAGCAAGACTGCTTTTTGTAGGCCAAGAATTTTCTGGCTTGACTGGATAGCTGATTTAAACTGTACTTCCTCCCATCTCAGAGCTGTTTCTGGGAGATCTTCCCCACACAGCCAACCCCAAAGCTCTCCACAGTAACTCGAAAATACATTTTTCCCCCTTTCATCTCGGGCTCCATTGTTCTCACACCTCTTTGAAACTTAAATCCTTCCAAATATCAAATTGTTCATGTTTCACTTTTGTCTTCGGGTCAATAAAATGTAAAATACTCTCTTCTGTATACACATGTAACACTCGATCAGGGGTTATGGGGATGAGAAAATATCAGCCATGATTGAATGGCGGAGCAGACTCGATGGGCCAAGTGGCCTAATTCTGCTCCTATGTCTTATGGATGGACCGAATAGCCGCTTCCTGCACTGCAGGGATTCTATTGAACTCCTGTATCATGTCACCTCTGACTTCCCTTCATAATATTCAAACAAACTCTCAACTTATCTAAAAATGCAAATGTTAGATCCAACCTGATTACTTGTGCCTGGATAGGTGTGAGGTTTCAGTAGGGGAACATTTTGGGAGTAGTGACCACAGTTCCGTAGGTTTTAGGGGTACTTTTGGATAAGGATGAGGGTAGGGTTACGGTGCTAGGGCAGCACAGTAGCACAGTGGGTAGCACTGTTGCTTCACAGCGCCAGGGTCCCAGGTTCCAATCCCGGCTTGGGTCACTGTCTGTGCGGAGTCTGCACGTTCTCCCTGTGTCTGTGTGGGTTTCCTCCGGGTGTTCCGGTTTCCTCCCACAAGTTCCGAAAGACGTACTGTCAGGTAATTTGGACATTCTAAATTCTCCCTCAATGTACCCGAACAGGTGCCAGAATATGACGACTAGGGGCTGTTCACGGTAACTTCACTGCTGTGTTAATGTACTTGTGACAATAAAGATTATTTTAAAAAATTAAATTAAACTGGAGAAAGGCAAATTACGATTACATTAGACAGGAATTGAAGAATTTGGATTGGGTGCGGCTGTTGGAGGGTAAATTAACATCAGGGATGTAGGAGTCTTTCATAACGAGTTGATTAGGATTCAGGAAAGTCACGTTCCTGAGAGAACAAAGGATAAGTATGGGAAGTTTAGGGAACCTTGGATAATGAGGGATATTGTGAACCTGGCCAAAGAGAAATATGAGGCTATTGTACGATATAGAAGGGTGGGGACAGTCGAAAGCCTTGAGGAGTATGAAGAAAGTAGGAAGGTACTGAAACGGGAAATTAGGAGGGCTAGGAGGGGTCATGAAAAGTCCTTGGCAAGTAGGATTAAGGTGAATCCCAAAGCTTTTTATTCATATGCAAAAAGCAAGAGGGTGGCCACGGAAAGGATTCAACCCTAAGGACAATGGGGAATCTATGTGTTGAACCAGAGGAAATGGGTGAGGAACTAAATGAATACTTTGCATCAGTGTTCACCAGAGAAAAGGACTTTGTGGAAGATGATTCTTGGGTAGGGTTTGTGGATCGTCTGGGTCATGTTGACATCAAAAAGGAGGAGCTATTGGATGTTTTAAAAACATTAAGAGAGATAAGTCTGTTGGGCCAGATGGGATTTACCCCAGAATACTGAGGGAAGCAAGGGAGGAAATTGCTGGGGCCTTGACTGACATCTTTATATCCTCATTGGCTAATGTGGTACTGCTGTTTAAGAAAGGTAGCAGGGATAATCCTGGAAACTATAGGTCGGTGAACCTCACGTCGGTATTAGGTAAATAATTGGAGAGAACTCCCATGGACTGGATTGTACCCGAAAAGGGGCCGAAATGTGGCGACTAGGGGCTTTTCACAGTAACTTCATTTGAAGTCTACTTGTGACAATAAGCGATTTTCATTTCATTTCATTTCGAAACAAATGGACTCATTAATAATAGACAGTATGGTTTTTGTGAAGGAGAGGTCGTGCCTCACTAACTTGATCGAGTTTTTTGAGGAGGTGACAAAGATGTTTGATGAGGGGAGGGCGGTGAATGTTGTTTATATGGACTTCAGTAAAGCCTTTGACAAGGTGCGTCATGGCAGACTGGCACAAAAGGTGAAGTCACACAGGATCAGAGGTGAGGTGGCAAGATGGATACAGAACTGGCTCGGTCACAGAAGGCAGAGGGTAGCAGTGGAAGGGCATTTTTTGAATGGCAGGTAGTCGTGTTCCACAGGGATTGATGCTGGGGCCTCTGTTTGTAGTATACATAAACGATTTGGAGGAAAATGTAGCTGGTCTGATTAGTAAGTTCACGGATGACACCAAGGTTTGTGGAGTGGCAGATAGTGTTGAGGATTGTCAGAGGAAACAGCAGGACATGGATAAATTGGAGACTTGGACAGAGAAATGGCAAATGGAGTTTAATCGCTGTGACCGAGCCAGTTCTGTATCCATCTTGCCACCTCACCTCTGATCCTGTGTGACTTCACCTTTTGTACCAGTCTGCCATGACGCACCTTGTCAAAGGCTTTACTGAAGTCCATATAAACAACATTCACCGCCCTCCCCTCATCAAACATCTTTGTCACCTCCTCAAAAAACTCGATCAAGTTAGTGAGGCACGACCTCTCCTTCACAAAAACCATGCTGTCTATTGTTAATGAGAGGTAATGCATTTTGGTAGGTCTAACATAGAGGGAAAAGTATACAGTAAATGGCAAAACTCTTAGGAATATAGAAAGTCAGAGAGATCTGGGCGTACAGGTTCACAAATCTTTGAAAGGAGCAACACAAGTAGACAAGGTAGTCAAGAAAACATATGGGATGCTTGCCTTCATTGGACGGGGCATCGGGCTTAAGAACTGGCAAGTCATGCTACAGTTGTATAGAACTTGGTACGGCTGCACTTGGAAGTTTGCGCACAATTCTGATCGCCACACTACCAGAAGAATGGGGAGGCTTTGGAGAGGGTGCAGAGGAGGTTTACCAGGATGTTGCCTGGTCTGGAGAGTGTTAGCTATGCAGAGAAGCTGAATATAGTCAGACTGTTTTCATTACAACGACGGAGGTTGAGGGCGACCTGATAGAGGTCTACAGGATTGTGAAGGGCATTGATAGAATGGGTGGGCAGGCACTCTTTCCCAGGGTGGAGGGGTCAGTCACCTAGGGGGGATAGGTTTAAGGTCCATGGAACAAAGTTTAGAGGAGATGTGCGATGCAGGTTTTTTTACACAGCGTGGTGAGTGCCTGGAACGCACTGCCAGAGGAGGTTTTGGAAGCAGATACATTAACAGCGTTTAAAAGGCATCTTGACAAATACATGGATAGGATGGGTATGGAGAGATATGGCACTAGGAAGTTCTGAGGGTTTTGGCCAAGGGTGGTATCATGACCGGCATAGGCTTGGAGGGCCGAAAGGCCTGTTCCTGTGCTGTATTGTTCTTTGTTATCTCAAACCCACCAGAATATCTCATTACAAATACACAAACCTAACACCTGTAAATTTCTGTGTCTTAATCCTCCCAGACAAGGTCTCTGGCAACCTTTCCCCAGACTAATTAAATCGTTTACACACAGACATGCAGCCTTCTATACAGAATAACATAATATTCCTCAGAAATATTAAAAACATTAACATCCGTTCTGCCACATGTAATGATCAAACCTGGGATCTTTCTACTCTGTCTGGTCCAGTACAGCACTTGACGGTTACTTAACTAGCTGAGGTATTCCCTGTATCTGTTGAAAAGGCTACACCATGGGCGAGATTCTCTCAGCCTGGGGCCAGGACATAGAATCCCCGCGACCGGCACGAATCGTGCCAATTCGCCCCAACGCCGGGACACGATTCTCCGCAGAGCGGGGATCGGCGCCATTGGCACTGGCATGGTCGGCACGCCGCGGGTCCCTGTAGGGGCCAGAATTGCTGATCCTAAGGCCATGTTGACGCCGTCGAGAAACGCGACGCCGTTTCCGACGGCGTCAACACTTAGCCTCAGGATCAGAGAATCCCGCGCCATGTGTTCTTGCATTTCATATATTTTCTGACATATATATTATGCACCTATCATTGTGCATGATAAATACACCTCCTGTGGTGCAAAGCTTGAGAGATTGTGCAGGGTAAATGACATGATCTACCAGGACTTTGTTGTAAGTTTTTCTCCTCTTTTGTGCCCTTGAAGTAAAAACATTGTGACAGAACATTGTTTAGTCCATTGAGTTATGTTAAGTATTTTGCCACTGCTAGAATCTGCCTATGTTTTGTCACTGATTTGATTTTTTATTGTGAATCGCCATACTATTTACACATTCAACATAGATCTATTAAGAATGCATGTGATCTGTTAGGTAATTTATCACAGCCAATATTAACTTTGATCCATTTGTCACCAAGGTGGCTGCAGTACGTGAAACCCTGGAGAACAACACAGAGCTTCAAAGCCGGTTTGAGGATGTGTGCAAAATGCTGAAAATATCTGGACAAATCACAGCACTGAGTCTCGACGACATGCTTTGCCACACACCAAATGGAAAAAAGCCCCTTAACCCTTTGCTAGATGCAAGGAAAATTAGCAGACGGACCTTCAAGCCTCTACATTCTGCCTTACTTTCTGAGTAACCCAACTGGACTGGCATTATTGGATGGTGTAGGACAGCTGCAATTGGGCATCTTTCACAAACTGGAAATATCACCCAGGCATTTGAAAGAACAGTTTTTTTAAGAACTGGTTTTGTTATTACTAACAGACGTAAGTAATGAACACACAAAGATAGGAATTGAAAGGGGATAAGCATGTTTTGACGATTGTAGTTGTCACAGTAGTTTGAAAGGCCCAAAACCAAATCCATGCATTTGCCATACATAAGAAAAACTATGTTGCAATTTGGATATGATTTTTTCTTGCATGTCTTTGGATCATAGGGATGGAAAAAGTGTCCCTACTTCATTGTCCATCCAGAGACCCCTCAAATAATTTAGAATAATTCCATCAGACTTAAGTGTGAAATGAAAGGCTATTTATTCATCATACCTTTTGGTTCAATTTGAATCAGAATCCATACATTTGTACGCTAGTCTAGAAGCGCAAAGAAATCTTTGCAGGAGCAGTTATAGCAACAACAATTTTAGCAAAAATGTCATTGGTCACTGCCCGGACCAGTATGTTTTTATTGAAGTAATAAAACCTGTTTGATTTGGTTAAGAAAACTGTATCATTAACAAAGCTTCCTGTTTTAACTGCATATTTAATGTTGGAAAAGAGAAAGCAATAGTTACTATTTTAAGAAGTGATTGGTATCCTTCCATCTGCGAAAGGTGATGGGAATACAGCTTCCAAATTTTGCTGAGATCAGGTTGATCATCTGTTGCACTTTTGACGGCTGAACAAGCTGAATCTGGGAAGGCAAAGTCTGCCACAAGGGCCCCACACAAAAGCTGACCCTTTGCCGGAGATGTGGAATGATCTCTGCTGACACCTGTCTGCAGGGCTAGCGTCGGTTTAGGAACTTCAGAAACCACATGTCGATGTGGTGGCGAATTCCTACACACAGCTAATATCGCCATTTGCTTTGATCGTCAGCCAGCTTCCCACTCGTCGTGATTGATGTTGAGGGCCTTCATACTTCTGGAAAGCATCCTTGAATCTGAACTTCAGGCGCCCTGCACGGACGACCTCGCCGTACAGCATATCCTCAAGGATGCGGCCATCATCCATCCTGTGCACCTGCCCAAGCCAGCAAAGGGTTTTTCCCCCACCTTTCTTCAGTTTTGTTTGAATAATTTTCCAAACTACTTTTGCCAGCTTAATGCAGTGTATTTTTATCCACCCTTAAACCAGAGAACACACCTCCGGTTCAGGCCAACATTTTCCTAAGATTAAGCAGAGAAAAATATTCCCCATTTTACCTTGAATGGAGACTTGTTGACTTTGTAACTTGCAGTATTTTGTCAAACTTCCACATGTTCAGTTGCTTCTTGCCAGGAGTTTCTTTGGATACTTTAAAAGGCCCTTTATCAAACTGTGTGGTTAACACAAGTCATAAAGTAACATTTTTTGCAGTATTTGTAAGTAGTTTGCAATTCAATATTACAATGTCTATGCTCATGCAATCATGATTTGTTTTTTGAAGGACTTTTATTATTGTTAATCATAACATGAAGTGGCTCTGTGTCAAATGTACTATATATTCTTAAAGGAATTTAGACTTGAAAATCTGTAAACGCACACTGACTAACTTATTATTTTAGATTTTCAAATTTGAATGTTTTCTTGCCTTCCATTTTCCTTTCATTGATGCTAAGAGTCCACACAGAATATAATGAATTATGCAACTGTTAATGTTCTACATTTCAACACTAAATTGCTCCCTTTACCATAACTATTTTTAAAAAGCTTAATAGGGGTGCCCTCTAATCAGACTACTGAACGGCAAAGTGTATTTTCTTGTATTTCTGTGTTCATTATCACTGACTGATCTCTGGACTTAATAAATTTAAGATTTATGGTAACAAGTGACTGTCTCTCATTAATCGTTCATTGATTTGTCATATCAAGTAAGTAGTGGTTTTGGCATCCACTGCCAGATCTAGCTGGACCACAAAGTCCTGGAGGGTCCTCCACTAATCTGTCAAAACAGCTCACAATTCCAGGATATTCCCGGCTGCTTCTCTACTGCAAACCATCTTCTTAGATCCCTCTTAAATCCCTGTCTCCTCTGCCCTCACCTCACACAACAAGAAGGTGCTCATGGACTTGTTTGTTACTAACATTGAGACTATCTGATCATCCACTTTAAGTCCTTTTCCCAAACCCATCAAGCTAACCTTCCTCTTGGGTTCCCCCTGTCCTAACCCCAGACTCTCTCATTCCTACTGTTTCTCTCCTATCTCCCCTCATGCCCTCTCAGAGCTAATGTTACCCATGAGACCCACATCCTGCTCCCTCAACCCTTTTTCCACTAAAGTGCTGACCACCCAACTTCCCTTCATGGCTCCCACGTTAGCAGATATTGTGAGCAAATCTCTATTCTTTGGTACTGCCCCTCTTCAAATTTGTCGTCATCATTCCTCCCTCAAAAAAAATCCCAAAACCTTGACCCTCCTCCATCCTTACAAACCACTGCTCCATCTCCAACCTTCCTTTCCACACTACAGTCCTACTACTGTCGTCGGAATGTGGCGACGAGGGGCTTTTCACAATAACTTCATTGACGCCTACTTGTGACAAGCGATTATTATTATTATTAGATTCACCACCTTAGTGAGTGAAAAAAATCCTCCTCAACTCAGTCCTAAGTGGCCTACCCTTTATTCTGAAACTATGTCCCCTGATTCCCAACCAAGGGAAACATCCATCCTGGTCTCCTCTGCCCTCACCTCACACAACAACAAGGTGCTCATGGACTTGTTAGTTACTAAGATTGACCACTGTAAGAATTTTGTATGTTTCAATGAGATCACCTCTCAATCTTCTAAACTTTTAGAGATCGCAGGTCCAGTGTCTTCGATCTCTCCTCGTAAGACAATCCCACCATCCAAGGGATCAGTCCGGTGAACCTTTATTGCATTCTCTCTATCCTCTCTTGGGTAAGGGGACTAAAACTATACACAGTACTCCATGTGCACTCTCACCAAGGCTCTATACAATCGCAGCAAGGCATCTTTACACTCGTCTGACAATAAAGGCCAACATACCATTTGCCTTCCTAATTGTTGTACCTGCATGTCCAGGTTTCAGTGACTCTTGTCTCTTTGGACATCAACACTTTCCAATTGCTCACCATTTAAGAAATACTTTGCACTTCTGTTTTTCCCACCAAAGTGGATAATTTCACATGTTTCTGTCTGCCATGTTCTTGTCTAGTCATTTAGCTTGTCTAAATCCTCTTGATGACAGTCACATCCTTTAGGATAGGGTCATCTGATTTGTTCAGTGGTCAGGACCAGGAGAGTGTGACTGCAAATGAGGCAGATAATGGGACCAAGAAGGTGGAAGTGGAGGAGTCTCAGTCCTTGCAATTGTCTCAACAGATTTGAAGTCCTTGCAGCCTGTATGGATGAGAACAGGGCTTCTGGATGCATGAGTGAACTGGCCACAGCACCGTGGTACAGGAAACCATTCAAGTGGGGGTAGTGAATAGGAATAATTTGGTATTATGGAACAATACAGTCAGGATAGACACAGTTCTCTACAGCCAAGAGCATGTGTTGCCTTCCTGGTACCAGAGTTCAGGACATCTGCTTGGGGGTGGGTGCCTTTTTTCAGACTCGCTATCATTGCTGTTTCTCGAAGTGCGAGTCAAACATCATCTGAAAACATGTCCGATTTCACAAGTATGTTGACAATACGTAGCTCTACCTCACCACCACCTCGCTTGATGCCTCTACTGTCTCTCAATTGTCAAATTGGTTGTCCAACGTCCAGTACTGGACAAGCCGAGGTTTCCTCCAACTGAACATTGGGATGACCTAAGTCATTGTATTCAGTTTCTATTATAACCTCTGTTCCCTTTCCATTGAGTTTATCCATTTCCTTGGCTATTGTTGAACCAGACTGTTTGTAAACCTGGTGCCATGTTTGACCCTGAACCAAACGTCTGACCACATATTCACCTATTTTCACCTCTAACACTTGCCCCAGCTCAACTGCTGATGAAGCCTCCATTTGTGCATTTGTTACCTCAAAACCCAATGCCCCTTTGCTGGACTCCCACCTTCTATCCTACATAAGCTCAAGGTCATTCCAAAGCTCTGTTGCCACGTCTCCTTACTCATAACAGTCCTGTTCCACCCCACGGTCTCTGGCCTACCTTGGCTTCCGATTAAGCAATGCTTCAATGTTTTCTAATCCGTCCATGGTCTTGCTCCCTCCATACCTCTGTAATCTCCAGCTCGACAATCACCCAAGACCTCTGTGCTCCTCCAAATATCGCCTCTTGAGATTTCCCAGGTTTAATCACTCCACTCCGGGAGGCTCTGTCTTATTTTCCCTCCTCCTTTCAGACACTCATGAAAACCCACTTCGACCAAAAAGTTTGTAAATATTCTGAATTATTACTTCTCCCTTTCACAAAAGAATACGTGGAAATAGATATCCATGCAAAAAAACAGTAATGTAAGCAATCAAGTGACTCCAATTAGAAGAAAGCTAAAATAAAAACTCAAAGCAAATAGCCACTGGGATTTGCTAGTGTTTATCTCAAAGTGAAAGAAACTGGTTAGGCACTGATATGTGGATCACTCGGAAGATTGAAATGGTCTAAAGGGATGTCCATATTCAAAACTGACAGAATTGACCCTGATATTTGGGCATATTAGTTTCCCTTCCATATCGCAAAATATTAAAATCAATTAATTACCTTGGAAAAGGTGCAGAGGAGTTCAGCAAATGCAGAAACTTTCACCTTCAAAACAGAAGATTAAAGAAAGACCCAGTACAAGTTTTCAAAATTCTGAGGGATTTTGATAGAGCAAGTAGGGAGAAAATGCTCTCTCTGGCAAGTGGGTAAAATAATGGATGGAAGAACTAGAGAGGAAATTAGGAGAAACATTTTCATATATAGGGTTGATACAATCCAGAATGCCTTACCTCAAAAAGTGATGGAAGCGGTTACGGTAGGAATTTCAAAAGACAATTGGACCTATACTTGAAGATAGCAAATTTGCAGGTTTAAGGGGAAACAATTTGGGTATGAGACAGAATTGGACAGCTCTTTCAAAGAGCTATCACAAGCATGATGATTGAATGGGCTCCTTCTGAGGTGTATATTTATGATCCCAGCCTTCTTTATAAAATAATGAAAAAAAGACAGCCAACTGAGATTAAGGGCTTGAAGAAAAATTCTAAAGGTGATGGAGGTTTAAGGAGAGAATTACAGAATAGAGCCTGCGAGGCTGAAAGTATGACTCAATTGTGGGAGGAAAGGATGATGCAGAAGAGGGGGTTAAAGTTAGAGGAACAGAGGGTTTGGGGCTTCGTGACACTGGCAATATTTTCTCAGATACAAAGTTACTAAGTATCAAGGAAATTGGGGTAAGTACCATAAATCAACCATGGGCAACGAGAGGTTATTCCTTCTTCCTTCAGTTCTTTGTCCTTAGCAGTCTCGACCCATGGCACCGCAACACTACCTGCTGCCTGTCTATAGCCGAAGAAGGGTGAGCAAGGGTGTGTGATTGATGACACTGCAGCAAGCAAACTGACACTCTGGCGCCTGTTCGGGTCCACACAGGGAGAATTCAGAACGTCCAATTCACCTAACAGCACTTTTGGGACTTGTGGGAAGAAACCGGAGCACCCGGAGGAAACCCACGCAGGCACAGGGAGAACGTGCAGACTCTGCAGAGACGGTGATCCAAGCCGGGAATCGAACCTGGGACACTGGCATTCTGAAACGACAGTGCTAACCACTGTTCGTTAGGCTCCACTGGTTGTAATGCCAGTATAGATGCCATTCCTGGATATGCGCCCTCCCGCCAGGGCCAAAGGTCATGGTCAGCGTCAGGACCGTCAAAGATAAACATGGTTCCAGTTGCTTTTCGACCAGACTTCTTTTTTTAATTTAAAACAAATTTGTAACATTTGCAGAAAAAAGGGAATAAACCAAGAACCCTAACGTGGTGAAAACAAACCGTGCCGCCCCCCCCCCGGATGCTGCTGCTGCCGGTATCCTAGACTTCTCCCTGAAAGTCCACAAGCGACCTCCCCCTCCGGGGTACCCCTGGTCCCCACCACTGGCCCACTTGTGCCTCCCCTACCCTATCCTATACTCCCTCGTGCCTCCTGACCTACGCTAGCCTCGCTGACCCCTACCCTTGGCGCCTGTCTGACTACCACCTGACCCCCTCGGGCCCTCCCCCCCCCCCCCCCCCTACACAGAAAAGACCCATTAACCTGATTGCATTCTTTAGTGAGTAAACAGCTACTCTCTGAAGGACATTTACATAGCCCTTAACCATCCCAGAGCCAGTCCCCCAGAACGGAGGCCCCGCTCTCCCGCAGAAAGATACTGACTGCAGGGCCCCCCTGCAGGCGCACCCCCCCCAATGCAAACTCCCGAAACAATGCGCCCTCCAACCATCCCTCCAGTCCATATTCTCTGCCAAGACTAAGTACCTTCTTGAATGGAGCAGTACAGTACAGATTAAATTAACAAACCGCCGCCACATTACATCTCTGGAAGCCAAAAGTCCTTTAGTTGAAGTCCAGTTTCTTCTCTTAATAAAAGTCCAAACCTGATCAGGACAAATTAGATTAACAAACCGCCGCCACTATACAACACTGGAAACTAAGTGTCCTTCAGTTCAAGTCCAGTTTCTTCTCTTTAATAAAAGTCCAAACCTGATCTGGTGACTCAAAGTAGTAGTGATGCTCTTCGAACGTTACCCAAAGCTTTGCAGGATACAGCATTCCAAACCTCACCTCCTTTTTAAAGAGGGCCGCCTTTACCTCGATGAACCACCTGCTGCTCCCCCACCTGCTGCTCCGCTCCGTCTTGGCCCACCGCAGCATACGTTCCTTGACTGAAAGCCGGTGGAAGCGAACCACCAGGGCCCTCGGTCGGTCGCCCACCTTGGGCTTCCTTGAGGGGGCTCTTGGAGCCCCATCCAACTCCAGGGGTCGAGGGAAGGCCCCCGGCCCTATCAATGTCTCCAGCATACCCGACGCGTATGTTCCCGCGTCCGATCCCTCACTGCCTTCGGGAAGGCCAACGATCCTTAGGTTCTGTCTTCTGGCTCTGTTTCCGAGCTCCTCAAACTGCTCCTGCATCCTCTTTTGGCAGGCGTTCAGTTCCTCCACCTCATGCTCCAACACCGTTATCGTGTCTTCCTGGCTGGAAAGCTTCGACTCAACCTCTTTGATTGCCTTCTCCTGGACCGCCTGTGTCTCGACCATTCGGTCCATCACCGCTCTCATTGGGTCCAGCGTGTGTCTTTTCAATTCGGCGAAGCAGTTCTTAAAAAACTCCATCTGCTGCTCCCTTGGCCAGTGAGCCTCCGCTCCCTGGTCCCTGCCGTCCGCCATGCTTCACGGCCCGGTCTGCTGACTTCGCTGCTCCCACTTCGATCCTAGCCACTTCATCGACCACTTCTAGTCCAGCCGTCCATACCCCGGGGGGGAAAACCTCTTCCCTGTTGTTTCCTCCACAGATTCAGGTCGCAAAGTCCCGAAAAATCCAGTCGCAAAAGGTCCATTAGCCCATCACCGGCTGGAGCGATCGGACCTGCGACCTACTTCATCCTGGCCGCCACCGGAAGTCCCTCAACCAGCCTTTCGAATGCAAAGAATTAGTTTGATGGAAAATTCAGTTAATATAAATAAATTTTCGAACTTAAGAAACATAAGGCGCGATTCTCCAGCCTCATTACGCTCTCGCTCAAGGGAAATGAGGCCGGTGAATAGTAGGAGAGGCCAAAAATGAGAACTACGCCAGGCGCCAAAACGTTTGCGATGCAACTGGCCTGCTTCCATAGGCGAAATCGGGACCTCGCTGTAGCATGGTGAGAAACCAATTATCATTACTTAAGCCCCATTTCCATACAATTAGCGAGAGCCCCCCCATAGCTAACGGCCTCCCGTCATTCAGTGGCCTCCCCATCAAGTGGTCACACTGGCACCGATTAGTACTCCTTTTGACAAAAGTGAATCTGGCGGAAGGGCTTCTGTGGGAAGCCGAGGAGGTGAGTAGCCATCTTTGCTCCCAGGCAAAGAGCCCAGGGGTGCTGGGCTTGCCACTCCGGTACTCAGTGGGGGGTGAGGCCCTCGGCTGGGGGTGGGGGACTCTCCGCAGAGGTGGGCAGTCATGGGAGGGTGTGGGGGTGCGCTGGGGGGGAGGGGGGGGCAGCCGGGAGGCAACCGCTCGCGGAACCACCATGCCAACCCCTGGATCGTGTATACCTGTTCCTGGGGCAACCCTTGTCCCTGCCTGTCTGCCCTACTGACCACCCATAACCCCCACTGATTGTCGAGGCCTCTGGCCTTGCAGCTTACGGCTATCGCTAATAGGTAATTGGCAATTGTGGTTAAGTGAGCACTTCACACAAACTAAGTGGATTCCCATGGAGGGGTGGGCCATGTAGCATGTGGGAGTCATTGCCTAGCATCCCAATCACACCCTGATGCCTGGACACTGTGTTTGAACACTGCGGGAGGCAACATCTCACACGCAGCAACCGAACACCCAGGGGATGGGGCACAGATCCGGGGACATTTTCACGGCCGGAGGGTGGGTGGGTCTCACAGGGAGGGGGAGATGAGCATTGTGGAAGAAGGTGACAGAGGCATCATACAGTTTGTGTACAAAAGTGTTCATTGTGTTTGACAATTCCGCACCCTCCCTATGCTGCCGCCCCCTTTCCCACCCCCAGGCCCCTCACCCCCTACCTACCCTCTCACCCAGTGCCCTCAGTGATTCTCAATGTGCTTTGCCCCCCTAACTCTCCCACTACATCTTGGTGTTTCCCCAGGATGCTCATCTGAGGTAGAGGCAGCCAGCTACTTAGCTCATCCCGCGGTCTTCGATGTCTCTGGCAGGCATCCTCTGGTGGCTCTGTGGCCGGAGGCACCCAGCTCACTTGTCGTCAGCATATGCACAGTCGTGCCGCCCTGTCTCGTGTGCTGGCTGTGAGACGCGGTGTTATCAGAAGGGTGGAACTCGAGGGAGCTGGTGGCCACCGTCGGCACTTCATGGGACGGGTCCGGGTTGGCACCCGGCGGCCCGTTCTCCCGGTCGGTGTCCATAGGGCACTGGGATTCAGCTTGGGATGGAGGGACAGCTACTTTGAGACCCCACTGCACCTGCATCATCTGGCTCTGCCAGCCCTGGCAGCTCCACATGGTCTGCACCATTGTGTCAACGACCTCGGCAGCACCTCAGCAATGCCCATTTGTGACCGGGACAATCTCCAAATGCCTTGGGCATTCCCATCTGAGAGCGGACATGTCCCACAGAACCTCATCAAGGTCAGCGAGGCGGACATTCTGCCAAGGCCCTCAGTGTGGTGGTATGTATTAGGGGTCATATGAGACTGTGAAGCCGAGATGCTATTGGCTGACAGATCCCGGGTCCTGGGTGGCTGCCGACTCCTGGCTCCGCCCTGAAGGCGGAGTATAAGAACCCGAGCCTCTTCCCGCAGCTTCATTCTGTTGCTGAGCTGCTGGGGACAAGCGTCGCTTAATAAAGCCTGGATCGACTTCATCACTTCTCGTCTCTCGTAAGTCATTGTGCGCTACAATTTATTAAGCGAGCTTAAAAGACTATGGAGCTCCGGATCGCCCCGGAATGCCTGCGGATCAACCCCCACGCAGCGAACTCGGCAGCAGTATTCAAACACTGGCAAGCATGCTTTGAAGGCTACCGCCGAACGGCCCCCGGCCGGATCACAGAAGACCAGAAACTGCAGGTCCTGCATTCGAGGGTAAGCCCGGAAATTTAACCTCTCATAGAAGACGCAGAGGATTTCCCGACGGCGCTCGCATTGCTGAAGGGCATCTACGTTCGGCCCGTTAACCAGGTCTACGCGCGCCACCAACTCGTGACGAGACGGCAAAGTCCCGGAGAATCGCTAGAGGAATTCTACGCCGCGCTGCTAATTTTGGGACGGGGCTGCAGCTGCCCGCCGGTGAACGCGATCGAACACACGGACCTGCTAATTCGCAATGCATTTGTGGCAGGTATGAACTCCCCCCAAATCCACCAAAGACTTTTAGAAAGAGAGTCGCTAGGACTCTCAGAGGCACGGGCCCTTGCAGCTTCCCTAGATGTGGCCTCGCAAAACGCCCGCGCCTACGGCCCGGACCGCGCGGCAGTCCCTTGGGCTCCGTGGACCCCCGTCGCAACAAACTCTCCCCCCCCCCGAGCAAGCTTGCGCGGTTAAAGCGCCAGACTATCCCGGGGGGGCCCGCTGCTATTTCTGCGGGCAATCGAAACACCCCCGGCAGCGCTGCCCGGCCCGCGCAGCTATTTGTAAAAGCTGCGGCAAGGGCCATTACGCGGCAGTGTGCCGGTCCCGAGGGGTCGCCGCAATCCCCGGAGAAGAACGAGCCCAGCACATCCCAAACGCTCCCCAACTAACCTGCTCCGCTCCCGCTGAAATCGACTGGCCTGCTCCTGCAAAGACAAGTGTTTTTAAAGGAGAGACTTACCTCCCAGAAATCACTTCCGCACTGCTCCCGCTGAAATTGACTAACCTGTTCCGCTCCCGCTGAAATCGACTGGCCTGCTCCTGCAAATGACGAATGTGATATAAAATAGTTACTTTAGAGATACTAGTTAATGTAATGTAGAAATAAGCCACTTTGATTTTTGCAGTTAGGGACAAAGGAATTTGAGACCGCATGGAAAAAGCAGGAAGAGGTGTGTCTATGAGAGTGAGACTGCATTGATAGGGGCCAGAGAAAGGGATTGGAAGTGAGCCAATCAGAATAGATCGAACAGGTCAGGAGGGACCTAGGCTGACCTATGTCCGTCGAGTATGTGAAACTTGATACCATTTGAATTGGTTTTGCAGAGACCTCTTTGTCTTTTAGTCAGTCGTTTTCTGGAATGAAAGAGGCTGGATGTCTCTTACATTTCTGTAAGATGATTAAGCTTGCAAGCTAAATAAATAACTTCTGTTTACGTGCGAATCCGTCTCAACTTTTATTGAGGCCAGACTGACAGAGAAAGAAATTTGGAGATCAACACAAAGACAAGTGTTTTTAAAGGAGAGACTTACCTCCCAGAAATCACTTCCGCACTGCTCCCGCTGAAATTGACTAACCTGCTCTGCTCTGGCTGAAATCGACTCAATTACGGAATTCCCCCTCCCCCACTGCTCCAAAGCCCTGAAACGTTGCCTGGGTTTCTTTTCATATTACGCCCAGTGGGTCCCCCAGTACGCAGACAAGGCCCGCCCGCTAATATAGTCCACTACCTTCCCCCTGTCGACAGAGGCTCGCCAGGCCTTCAGCCGCATCAAAGCGGATATCGCAAAGGCCACGATGCGCGCCATTGACGAGACCCTCCCCTTCCAGGTCGAGAGCGACGCATCCGACGTAGCTCGGGCGGCCACCCTTAACCAAGCGGGCAGACCCGTGGCCTTTTTCTCCCGGATCCTCCACGCTTCAGAAATCCGCCACTCCTCAGTGGAAAAGGAAGCCCAAGCCATAGTGGAAGCTGTGCGACATTGGAGGCATTACCTGGCCGGCAGGAGATTCACTCTCCTCACCGACCAACGGTTGGTAGCCTTCATGTTCGATAATGCACAGCGGGGCAAAATTAAGAATGACAAGATCTTAAGGTGGAGGATCGTGCTCTCCACCTTCAACTATGAGATCTTGTATCGTCCCGGAAAGCTGAATGAGCCGTCCGATGCCCTATCCCGCGGCACATGTGCCAACGCACAAATAGACCGCCTCCAAGCCCTCCACGAGGACCTCTGCCACCCGGGGGTCACTCGATTCTATCATTTTGTTAAGTCCCGCAATCTCCCCTACTCTGTGGAGGAGGTCCGTACAGTCACCAGGAACTGCCACATCTGCGCAGAGTGCAAACCGCACTTTTTCAGGCCGGATAGAGCGCACCTGATCAAGGCTTCCCGCCCCTTTGAACGCCTCAGTTTGGATTTCAAAGGGCCCCTCCCCTCCACCGACCGCAACGCATACTTCCTGAACGTGCTGGACGAGTACTCTCGTTTCCCCTTCGCCATCCCCTGCCCCGACATGACAGTGGCATCAGTCATTAAAGCCCTTGGCACCATATTCACACTGTTCGGTTGCCCCGCGTATATCCATAGCGACAGGGGGTCCTCCTTCATGTGTGACGAGCTGCGCCAGTTACTGCTCAGCAAGGGCATAGCCTCGAGCAGGCCGACCAGCTACAACCCCCGGGGGAACGGGCAAGTAGAGAGGGAGAACGGCACGGTCTGGAAAACCGTCCTACTGGCCCTACGGTCCAGGGATCTCCCAGTTTCCCGGTGGCAGGAGGTCCTCCCGGACGCTCTCCACTCCATCCGGTCGCTGCTGTGTACCACCACTAACCAAACGCCTCATGAGCGCCTCCTTGTCTTCCCCAGGAAGTCCTCCTCCGGAACGTCGCTGCCGACCTGGCTGGCGGCCCCAGGACCCATCTTGCTCCGGAAACATGTGCGGGCGCACAAATCGGACCCGTTGGTTGAGAGGGTTCACCTTCTCCACGCGAACCCGCAGTACGCCTACGTGGCGTACCCCGACGGCTGACAGGACACGGTCTCCCTGCGGGACCTGGCGCCCGCCGGCAACACACACACACCCCCGACACCGATCATCCCCTCCCTGCCACCGGCGCACCCCGCGACCGCCCCCTTCCCGGGGGATCGGTCCTCCTCCCGTGCCCGCCCAGGAGTAAAACAGGAACAAACACTGAAACGCTCCCGGAGACGACAATGCCTGAGCAAGCACCTGCACCACCACCGGGGCTGAGGCGATCGACGAGGAAGACCAGACCGCCCGCTCGACTCGTGGAATCCGCGTGATACCAAGAATGTTGTTGTAACAAAAAAAAACAGTTTTTTGCTAATATTGTAAATAGTTCTCACAAACTTGTACATAGCCCAGTGTAGGGCTAAAGCTGTAGTAACACTGTCCGAAATTTTGTTCCAGGGCCAGCCTTGTAAACCCCTACCACCATGCGAACCACCACCCCGCCGGGTTCCTTTTTAACAAGGGGTGAATGTGGTGGTATGTATTAGGGGTCATGTGGGACTGTGAAGCCGAGATGCCATTGGCTGACAGATCCCGGGTCCTGGTTGACTGCCGACTCCTGGCTCCGCCCTGAAGGCGGAGTATAAGAACCCGAGCTTCTCCCCGCAGCTTCATTCTGCTGCTGAGCTGCTGGGGACAAGCATCGCTTAATAAAGCCTGGATCGACTTTATCACTTCTCGTCTCTCGTAAGTCATTGTGCGCTACACTCAGTCATAGCCGTCACCGACTGCACAACGCCTTGCACATCTTCACTAATGGTGCAGACGTCATGCTCCAGGCTCTCCACTGCGGTTGTCACCCTAGCAGTGTTGGCCTCGGTGCCATGCATTGCCCGTGACATCTCCTGTGCCCGTAGCCTCTGGGACTCCTACGAGCGGCTATGCAACTACTGGAGTGTCGCTGACACCTCCCTCTGAATGTCCCGGCCGCAGCCTAACGTCTCCATCAGCTCCAGGATGACCTTTTCCACAGGCACAGCATCAATCTGGGAACAGCCCTCCGACTGCTGTCTCATCTGGCGGTTCCTGCCTCCACCTGATGTACATCAACAGCAGTGTGGTGTTCATCAGATTGTGCCCCAGAAGCATGTCCACTAATATTTGCCACAGATGTGTGTGTCTCTGTGCTGGTGGAGGGGGCGGATGACAGCTGTGCTGTGACTATTATGGTGGCCTTGAAGCTCTCCCCCAAGGTGTTTTCCTGGGAAGCTGGAGGGACTGCCGCCTTGGATGGGCCGGCGCCGAGGACCTGCAGGAGAATGGACAAGAGGTCAGTGGGAGGGATGGGTCAGTCAGTAAGGCAATAACAACTCACATTGACAGGTCACTCAGGTGAGAACCAGTGGTTCCTCACCCCCTACCTCATCCCAAGCAGCACAGGCTGCCCCATGGCTCACCTTCCTGGATGGTCAGGGGAACAGGACACCCCCCCTGGCCTTCACAGCAACTAGCAGCCTCCCCAAGTCAACATCTCCGAATCTTGGGGGTGGTTTCCTCGGCGCTATTGTTGCGAGCTGGCTGGGGTTGGCTAAGCAAGTTCAGCTTAAGTGCTGTTCAACCTTGTTAGCGGGGGCTGGCAAGCACGGGTCCTGGCGAATCAGCGGGCGAGCTGGCATTCGGGGTGGGAAGCATTAGGTGCAGGAGTAGGCCAATCGGCCCTTCGAGTCGGCACCACCATCAATATGATCATGGCTGATCATGCAAATTCAGTATCCCACTCCCGCTTTCTCTCCATACCCCTTGATCCCTTTATCCACAAGGGCCCTATATCTAACAAACTGGCCCAAACAACTTTCTGAGAATTTCACAAGTTCACAACTCTGTGAGAGAAGATGTCCTTCCTCATCTCAGTCCTGAATGGCTTACCCCTTATTCTTAGGCTGTGACCCTTAGTTCTAGACCTCCCCAACATCAGGAACATTCTTCCCATAACTACCCTGTCCAGTCCAACAGGATTTTATATGTTTCTGTGAGAACCCCTCTCAATCTTCTAAACTCCAGTGAGTACAAGCCCAGTTGATCCAGTATTTCTTCATGTGTCAGTCCCGTCATCCCGGGAATTAGTCTGGTGAACCTTCGTTGGTCACCCTCAATAGCAAGAATTACTTTCCTCACACTAGGAGACCAAAACTGCACACAATTCTCAAGGTATGGCCTCACCAAGGCCCGGAATAACTGCAGCAAGACATCCCTACTCCTATACTCGGGAGAACCGGCGCCAACCACTCCGGTGTCAACAGCCCCAGAAAGTGTGTAATTCTCTGCACTTTGGGGGGCTAGGTTGACGCCGGAGGGCTTGGCGATGCTGCAGCCGCGCCAAAGGGATGGCGCGAGTTTGCGCATGCGGCTAAGAGCCGGTGTGATCTTGCGCATGCGTGGAACCGCCAGCATGGTTCCACGCATGCGCAGACCGGCCGGCGCATTTTGCCGCATGCGCGGGGGGTTCTCTTCTCCGCACCGGCCATGGCAGAGCCCTACAGGGGCCGGAGCAGAAGGAAGAAGTGCCCCCACAGAACAAGCCCACCTGCAGGTCAGTGGGCCCCGATTGCGGGCCAGGCCACCATGGGGGACCCCCCGGGGTCGGGTAACCCCCACCCCCGAGGACGGTACGTGAGTTGAGTGATTCACGCCGACCGGACTGACTAAAAATGGACAGCCGCTCGGCCCATTGGGGCCTGGAGGATTGCCGGGGGGGGGGGGGGTGCGCTGCCAACCGCCCCCAACCCATGTTGCGGGAATCCCGCCTCTGCCCAAAAAACGGCGCCAGAGAATACGGCAGCCGGCGTAGGGGCGGGATTCGCGCCGCCCCTCCCCCTCCCAGGGATTCTCCGACCCGGCGGGGGGTCGGAGAACCCCGCCCTGAGCCATCAGGGATTTTTTAAAACATTTATTGCTCTTTTAGAATTATGATGTAATGTGGACTTTTTATGATTTTTGTCTTTGGTTTCTCTGCCTTCCACTTTCCCCTTTACTACCTTTTGTTTCTGTCCCCACCTTACTTCCCTCCAACTTCCTGCATTGGTTCCCATATGCCTGCCATATTAGTTTAAACCCTCCCCAACAGCACTAGCAAACACTACCCCTAGGACATTGGTTCTGGTCCTGCCCAGGTGCAGGCCTTTTGTTGACATTCCAACTATTTTATACTTTTAGATTCCTGAAGTGTTGTGTAAAGTCTTGCATGAGGCATGACTCCCTACACCGGAAACACTTTCTTCATCCCTTGCGGGTTCTGCCTCATTTACAGCAGAGTTTGGGCCAGTGTCTTTTATTGGGAAGCAGCAAGTTCTGGTCAGGTTACATGGACATTAGTATCTTCCAGTAAAGAATCTGGGTGTACATAAAAGCCTCGCCAATTTTGATAGGAGTCAGTAAACTGAACCAACATGTCAGAATGGCAAATTATTCGGTAATGAACCAAAAACTTACAGGAAATCTTTTATTAGTTTCAAAGTTTGACCTGTGAAGAGGGGGGAGAGCAGACAAGAACGCATAAAACAAGGAGGTACAAAGGGGTAATGGGGGGAGGAGATAAGGAGGGAACCCTA